>NW_005842608.1:20508-47173 GCF_000455745.1 Alligator sinensis
TCCCCCCCCACCCTTCCTCCGATTTACTGCAGCTTTGAGGACGACATGGGCTAATCAGAAAGCCCTGCCCAGCGACTTCAGCAGCGGGAGGGGAGAATTGCTTCCCAAAGCAGTGAGTGGGAGTCAGCTGGCCAAGCCATGGAGAAGGTGGTCATGGACACATGGGAGATCACTGTCCGGTCTGGCACCGTACTGTGCACCCCATGCAGGCAGGGGCTGGAGAGCTCCTGGAGAGACAGAGGGGACGGCGGTGAGGGCTTCATGGAGCCCTGGTGCCTCTGGTGCTTACAGGAGGTTTCCCCACTTTGAGGGTCAAGAGGATGCCCCTTTCTCTCAGCCTCAGCCCCGACGGGCTGCAATGTGAGGGCTCTGCAGAGGGCCGGGGCAGCCCAGCCTCTGTGGTGCTCAAAGAGCAAGGTTCCCTCGCATCCATCGCCAGCTAATCTAGGGCTCTACGGCTATGCCAAGCTTTGCCTCTATCAGCTATCTATCAGCTTTGCCTGGCAGGGAACGGTTGTGAGGATGGGGAGGAGACCTCTTACCTTTCGGTGTGCAAGCTTGGGCAGCTTTCCCCAGACAAGAGGTGGAATGAGAGCAAGCAGATGATGAGAGAAACAAAACAAAAGAGCGAGAGAATGAGAGCGGGAAGGAAATGGATGGTGGTGACAGGGAGAGGAAGTCTGAAGCTAAGACCGTGCAGGGGCTGCTCCTGCCCCCGGCCCAGGCAGCGGTTCTCTTTGGAGAAGCTCTGGGGCCAGCTCCATCACCGTGTGGACCTCGGTGCCTGCGCTCCCTGGGCCGGCAGGGGAGGAATATCATTCCTGGTTGGCCCCAGGGATTCCCAGGGAGGGACCCAGGCTTTCCCAGGGAGGGACCCTGGAGCCAGACAGCCTGAGGGACACACGGAGGCTGTGGCTGTGTTCAGCGTTTGCTGCCCCAGGGCTGCAGAGCCAGCCCTTTTCCACCTCCTCTTCCAGGATGTGGGGAGCTGGGCATGCCGACTCCTGCCAATCCTGGGGCCGGGTGGGAAGGCAGCCGACGGACAGCCCTCTGCTCCGCCGTGCTCCGTGCAGGTGGGGAAATGCCAGCCTTGGCATTTGACGGCAAGCCAAGGAAATGCCTTGCGTCTGCCAGCTGTTTGCAGAGGCCACCTCTGGAGCAAGCAGCTGATCCAACATGCTGACGCTGTGCTGCCTGACGGCGAATGGCCAGCCTCCTCCCAGCCGGGATGACACGGGGCCCACGCCTGGCTCCAGGAATTACGTGGGAAGGGAGGGGGAGAGCAGGCGCTTAGCTCAGCAAACCCCAGCTCCAGCCCCTTTGCTGTGCCCTTCACAGCTCTACCCTGGGCTCAGGCCCCGTGGTCCTGTTCTGACCCCCTCTGCCAGCTTCTCCCCACCTCCAAAGCAAAGTAACCGCCACTCTCCCAATGGAATCTGCTATTTCCAGCAGACACCCCCAGCCCCCAGCCCATCTCAGGTCCCCACTCCTTCCCCGGCTTGTGTCGTTTCTGGCATGGTGGGGCCAAGGTGCTACCCAGTGCAGAGGACTGCGACTGAGGAGCACAGACCAGGGAGATGAAGAGGGAAAACAAAGGAAGGGGAAAAAAGTGCAAACCAATGAGAGGAAGGAAAGAGGGAGAAGGGAAAAGCCAAAAGGAGAAAAAAGGGAACCAGAGCAGGGAGAGGGGGATCTGCCAGGTCCAGGCAAGTGATTGCTTGTGCCCCTCCTCACTCCCCCTCCCAGCCCCTGGAGAGGCCCAGCCACCCCATGCCCACGCTCCCACAAGTGCTGCAGTGG
Source organism: Alligator sinensis (assembly GCF_000455745.1). NCBI lineage: Eukaryota > Metazoa > Chordata > Crocodylia > Alligatoridae > Alligator > Alligator sinensis. The sequence continues at coordinate 22,309 of NW_005842608.1, forward strand.
GCTGGGTCCAGCACCACGTCCACATCTCCATTTAATTCTAGCAAATACTTCAAGAAAGGGAGCGATGGGAAGGCACAGAGCTGGGAATGGCAGCACTGGAGCCTGTGGCTCAGCCCAGGTGGGCGAGCGGCCATGGGAGGCCGGGCAGAGGTCGGACAAAGTGTGTATATGGTGGCTTGCTGGCTGAGACGTACCTTGGCTCTGTTGATTGTGCAGTGGAGCGCGTTGTTCTCCTGATCGTACAGCAGGCTGAAATCCAACGTCCCCAGCGTGGCTGTAAAAGAAAAGAGGCTGCGATCAGCCTGTCACCCCGGAAGGGATTGTTGCCAGGGTATGGACTTGTGGGGGTGTGAGGAGCTCCCAGCAACAGCCCCCTCCCCGGTCAGCCTGCTGTGAACAAGCCAGCGAGCCTGGCGCTGCGCTGCCATGAGGGTCCTGGCACCTCCAGCCATGCACACGCAGCTCCATGGCCCCAACCCTGTGGGTACAGGAAGGCTCCCGTGGCTCTGGTGGGAGCAGGACGGGCTCTCAGGCCTGCAGGAAAAGGCAACACCTTGGCTCTGGAGGGGCACTAACGTGCAGCTGACACCACGCAGATGCCAGTCCACTCCGCGTGAACCCACAGCCGTGCCCAGGCAGCAAGGCATGTGGGGCTGGACACCTCTGGGGAGAGCCCCTGCCGCCCCGGCAGAAGCTGGGAACTTCTGCTGGAGTGGAAGCCACGCCTGGCCCTTCCCTTCCCTTCCCTGGTGATGGCACAGAGTCCACCTGGCCACAGCCCCGTGGGCTGACAGGCACTGCAGCTGGGGCAGCCACCACCCACCCCCTAGGAAACCACCTCCCTTGCTCCTCCTCGCAGGCCCTACTGTCCCGTCGCAGGCTGGGGGAGGCTGGGTACCCCCAGCCCAGAGACCCCTGCGCTCCCTGCTGCCATGGCTGCTGCCTGCTCTACAAGTGGCCCGGCGGCCTCTAGCGGCCATGGTGGGAATGTCGGACCAAACCTGTGTGGAGGCCCCATGCCTGCAGCCGCCCCAAGCCTGCTCTGCTCCCGGGAGCTGGGCTGGCATGAGGGGCCATGTGTGTGGGGAGCTGTGGGGCGCACAGGCTGCTGCAAGCTCCCCGCAGGGTGTGCACAGCAGCTGGCACAGCAAAGAGCTGCAGGCCTAAAGAACAAACCTGGGAGCTGCCAGGCCAGGGACCGCCAAGGGCTGGGAAGGATCTGCACTGGGAAGGTGAGGGGCTGCTGTCCTGCGGCTTCTCCGGGAGCAGAGGCTCTCCGTGGCTTGCTCTGCCCCTGCAGAGGGGCAGGCTAGCACAGGGAGCCTCATCGGCATTAAGAGGGCTGTTTCCTTGGCCACTAGCCCCCATCTGATCAACTACGAGGAGCATTAGGAAGCAGCAAGTTCCAGAGCACCCAAAGAAGCCTCCCTCCCTCCCGGTTCTGAGCTGCACACTCAGAGCCTCCTCTGACCCTCGGATCTGCGAACCCAAGCAGATAGCGAGAGAGGTCCCCGTCTGTCTCCGGCAGCAGGGATCTCAATGATTGTGTCGACACTGCAGCACCAACATCGGGAGCGAATACACCACCTCCTGCTGCTGTAACTGCCCGAGCTCCACTGACTTCACTTTGCTCACAGAGAATCCCCCTGACCCGCACTCATCCCCCTCCGGTGCCCTGGAGCCAGCCCGTTTCTGTGCGCTTCACGTTCAGTGTAGAGCTCCCACGCACCGGCATTTTGGGCCTGAGCCACCACTAAGTTTCACATGCATCATCCCTGAATGCTGGATCGTCCCTGGTCCATGCATCACGTACATCGTCCCTGATCCTGCACCGGCCTGGTGGCAGCAGAGTGACAAAGAACAGTGAGAGCAATTAACAGCCCAGCCATTCAGCATGGGCGCTGCACAGCATCCCCTCGACAGGAGACCGCTGCAGCATTGGAGTGTGACCTCCAGCCAGTGTCAGACTTCCCTCAACGCGTTCAGCAGCTGCAGGCAACAGGTGCTGCATCAACCGTGCGCTCCCCTCGGGAGCCAAGATGAGGACGCAGCTTCCTCCGCTCCACGCGCCATGGGGAGAAGAGGAGATCTCCAAGGACGTGGATGAAGAGAAGCAGGAGGCTGGCAGGGCCCTCAGGAGGCTTGGGGGTCCAGCCACTCTCTGAACCAGCACACGCAGCTCTTTGGCTCACTAGCCCGGCAGGGTTTCCGCAGCTTTCTCAGCCACCTGCTCCAGTGCCTAATCACCCTGACCCAGTTTAAGCCCCTGACTTCTTGCCCAGCCCTCTGAGAACTACTGATGGACCACCCTCCTTTGTATAACAGCCCTCCATATCCAAGGACTGCCATCAGACCCCACCCTGCATTTCCTCTTCCCTGTGCTGTATCAGTCCGGCTCTTCCAACCTTCCCTCCTGTCATCTACACTTACCTCCCAGACCCCCCCATCCCTGCAAGGCTGTCACCCAGTGAAGAGCATCTCCCACACAGAAGTCCTGGTTCCCCTGCTTCGTGTCCATTCTCCGGTCTGCCAGCCCATGCTGCAGCCAGAGGCACTGTCCGTCTGGCCAACCAGCACTGCGCCGGGCTCCCTGGGAGGGACTCGCTGCCACATGCTGCAACACGGCTGAGAGACACTGAGCGAGGGACAGACGCAGCTGGGCCTGGAGAGGCAGGAGCTGGGAAATGCATTCAGCTACTGCTCTTGGGATCCCGTTTGCCTGAAGGCAGCCAGCAGTGCCTGGCCCTGCTGGAGAGCCCTGCGGTTTAACAGCCCCACACACAGAGGGCTTAGGGCTGCCTGCAAGCATCACTGTGCCATGGGAGTCTCTAATCCCAGGAGGCTGGGGGGGCCTTGAGCAGCACGGTCCATCCCCTCTGGCTGAGACAGGCAAACACTGCGAGATGCCTGTCGTGGGCAGGTGACAGGTCCCCACACTCAAGAGGGCATGTGGCTCTCCCTGCAGCAGGAGATGAGCAGCCTCCAAATCCCACCCAACTGCTCTGCTCAGATACGTGAACGACCAACTGACTCCCATGTTCGCAGGTGTCCCGGGAGGCTCTGCGCAGGCCGTGTGTCAGTCCTGCATGCACAGAGCCAGACCTGCTCCCACGTGCTGTGTTCAAAGCCACCGTGCAGCACGCTGAAATGCTGGCATCACACCCGGGCTCACTGCCATCCTGCCTGGTATGAACAGAGTGAGCAAGTGTGGAAAGCATTCGCACCTCCCACCGAGCAGGGGCACCGGGGCTCTGCTCACAGGGCCAGTTTGGCCCCAAATTTTAAACTGCACCTGAGAAGGTCATAAACCCACTCGCAGTTCAGCAAATAACATCATTTCTCTTTCAATCACCCATCCCTGGTGAGACCTGCCACCAAGACACTGCGGTGAATGGACAGAATTGCGCTGGACCCAGAAGGCCCTGGAACAAGTGGAGGGCTAGCATTCACACAGGGAAAAGCTCTCTTTAAAACCATACAAGCATCCAGCATCCCTTCCACAATGCACCCAGCCCTCCTCAGTGCACGCAGAGTGATTTTCCCCCTGTTCAGCCTAAGACTTGTTCCCTATTAAGATGCCCCAAGGTTTCTTTCAGGTCCCAGCGCCCACATGAGCTATTCCACAAGCGCTGGATGCTGCAGTTGCTATTCTGGCCAGTTCCCTTTGCAGCCACGTCCTCAGCCAGATGCGACTTGCACATGACGGGCCTCGAAGAAGTAGGCAGTGACAGCAAGAGGTTCTGGTCCTGGCCTGCCAAGTGCTTGGCCTTTTCTAGTGGGATTTGCGTCAGATCCTCTCCAAGAGCGAGGAAAGCAGTGCCATGCTCCAAACCAGGAGGCAGCATTCAGTGCCCAGGAAGTGATCTCTGCAGGGAGTTTGTCAAGTGCCTTTGGCCCATGGGCTGAGAAAGTATATCAGCATAAGATCATTAGCATTACTCAGATGGCAGAGAGGAGTGGGCTCCATCCAAGCCTTGCGCAGCCATCCAAGCTGCAGCTATAATTAGCTGAATGCTCCCTGGTAAACAGGCAAACGGACGCATGGATCTCATTCCCGTTGCAAACTATCAACCAGTGGCTAGCATGGGCCAGCAGAACTTGGCGCTCCTTGCTGATGTCCCTGCCCAGAGCCGGGGCCTGCCAGGGAACAGACGCATCTTCTGCTGAGATCCCCAAGTCCGACCGTCCCGAGCTCGGCTACAGGGTCCCTCGTTTCATCCCAACAAGAGCAGCGTCTGCACTTGATGGATTTGGTGATTCAGAATTTAAATCACAGGCTTGGCTCAAAAGTGAACTTGGGCCAGGGGATGGTGACAGCCCCAAGCGCCTCTCTGCCCTCGCAGAGACGTACCGTTTACAGCAGGGCAGACAAAATAGGGAGGCACTGCATGCTTGCCTGCTTCTACGCTGCCTCTCAAAAAAGCACAGTGTGCCCGGAGCAGCTGTCTGTCTCCTTGGCAGATGGATCAGGCCTCTTCTCTGTCCTGAGGCTTTCTGTGGTCTGGGGAGCAGAAGGGTAACTTGCATCCGTCCTGCTCCGTGGTGTTACGGAGGCTGCTGGCAGGCGAGCTCCAAGCTGGCAGTGCGCAGCCCAGCTGCACCCTAAGGGCAGGGCAAGAAGAAGCAGCGACGCTGGGTCAGAGCAGCAGATGGGATGCAGGAGGCACAGGTCCTGCTCTGCTGTGTCTGGCGTACTTAACCCAGCCCCTATCACCAGGGGCATCTCCCCACCTCTACTGGATCTGTCTTCATGTCCCCTAGGCCTCAGGGCAATGCCATCATCTATTTCCAAGAGCCCAGACCCTCAGAGGAATGTCGGTGCCCAACTCTCACTGAAAGCAACATACCCAACCCAAGAGCATCGACCAGCTGCCACCTGGATAACGGCACCCCCTTCACCTTGCACACAGACTTCTGGTAATGGGGAGGATCACTTGAAGCTGGGCTCCCATGGGCCTTGGAGAATCTGGACCTAAGTGACCTGCCCAAGGTCACACAGCCAGGCTGTGGTGGAGCTGGGTCTTGGACCCAGATGTCCTGAGTCCTAAGCCATGCCTCTACCCACCAGATCATTCTCCTCCCAGAGGCAGGGAGGAATAATACTGACCTCCATGAGTGGGGGGGCCTGGGCCCATCCTCCGATGGCAGCATCCCCTAACACTGCTCCCAAAGACAGGGGTTTGGTGCAGCCCGCAGGGCCAGCATCATATGCTCTGCGCACACACTGTCCTCAGGGCTGGGGGAAAAGGACTCCATTAAACCAGCCCCAGGAAGGCTGAGGGGTTACCCTATTTTACCAGCCACCCTGCAGACCTGCACAGTAGAGGCAGCAACTGCATGGTGCCAAGTGGCAGAGAGCTGGGCTGCACTTTCTTCTTTGGATGCCAACTTCTCCACCGCACACGGGATATGGCAGGAGTCAGAGGAACGCCATGAATTTAGAGTCAGTAAAAGTCAGGACAGCAACATCACTAGGTTCCTTTGTAAGCAGTGAGAAGAGAAGATGCCCTCAAACTCGGATCAGACTGAGGTGGCCTGAAAGCCGAGAGCCCAGGGGAAGCACTCAAGGGAATCACAAGTGTAACTATTTGGCAATGGAGCCGATGGGAGGCATGTTCATAGCTGAGCATACCGGCGTCACAGAAAAGCAGCAGGCAAAGCCAAGAACAAGCTACGCACTCGGACCCCTCTTCCCTTGTCACCTACGTGCCATTCACCCCGGTATGCCAGGATCCACAGGAGCATTTCTCTGTTTCCAGAGAAGAGGGTTACAGGCCAACTGTAGAGACTCTTGACTCCACTACAAAACTCCCCAGGACGTCTGCAAGCTCTGGACAAGCCTCTTCACCCAATTACAGGATCTCTGCTTGTTCTGATACTTTCCCCCCATTTTTATCCATCTTTGCATATGAGAGGGAAATTAAGACAGTCCTTTTAATTAGAGAAGTGAGCATCTAAATGACAAAAGGGCAGCAATTAGATCAGGAAAACATTCAACCTCTTCAAGGCCTTCCTGACACTAACCTTTCATCAGACAGGCTGCAAATAATAATAAAAAAAGAGTCTCTGTAAGGAATTGTAGAGGCGACACTTCACATTCTCTGGGCAGCACCCAGGACATATTGTTATTAGTCTGCTCCAATGATAAACTAACCATTAGGCGGCCTGCCTCATTAGCAGGTTTTGATCCTTTATCCGTGTGCGCTGTCTGAGAGAGCGATGGAGAGCGGTAGGCCAGGGTTCAGCACTGAACGCCGGACTTTGAAGAATAACTCTCCCGTTCTATGGGAATGTGGTCTCTTTTACTGCCGACCCGTGGGCGCTTTGATTAATTCAATGGGCCCCAGCTTTATTATTGGGTGGAATCAGATGCAGATGCGTCTCCAAACACAGCCTTGAGACACATCTTGTTTGTCTGGAGCCCACCAGCCGACGAAGTGGTAGGATGCAGCAGTTGACATGGCTATTATTGGCCAGGTCTGCAGAAATTGTTTATTGCTGACATTTCCCATCAGTGCCTAGGGTGACTGGGAGGCTGAGGGAGCTTCTATTTATACCCTCAGGATGAAAGGGAAAAAGCAACAATAAATCTCTATTTGTCTCCTCCACTATTGGGGCCCGCTTAGGCAGGGATGATAGAAAGCCATGGCTCTTTCCAGCACAGCGCAGTGACCAGCAGGCCATAAGGATGCTGAGGCATTAAGGTATCACTCCAATTGGTTAAATCCAGTGCAAAATTAGGATCTGAATCTGGGACATTCCCCTGTTGAGAGAGAGAGGAAAGACTCAGATCCTCCTCGGTCGACAGGCATATTGAACTTGGGGTTATGGTGCCTCCTGAAGAAGTGAGGTGGAGGAAGCCCCCTTGTTTGTGCCACTGGAGCAAAGCAAAGCAATTGTGGGGAAAAGCCCAGTCTTGGCTAAAGGAGCAGGAGTGGGGAGGTTCCCTCTTTCTCCCACTGCTCCTGTTTCTGCAAAGCATCACGTATCAGGGACTGTCTACAGAAACACTGGGCGAGGCCGTGTGGCAGAGGGGCCGGAGGTGTGTACTAGAAGAACGCCCCAGAACTAATTAAAAAGGCGTCCACACGCTTTAAGTCCCTGCGCTTATCAGCATTACTGCTCCCAAGATAATCTGCTCATGGATTTTGTGCCAGGCAGATCAGAGCGGCGCGGTGAAAAGGCTGCTGGGGGATTGGCTGGATTAGCTCACCCTTACAGAAAGCGCAGGTTCAGTCACCTTCAGACGGGGTTTTTCAATGCTCCATAAAAGACGGGCCCCCATTCTTCTGCCGCTTTAATTCTTCCTTGCAATGGAGCTAATTTTAAAGGGCCTGAAAGCAGTGAGTAATGCTGTGCACTTACAGCCCCCTGTAAAATGTCAGTGAACGACTCAGAGAAGAGTGAATTTCCTGCTGTCTCCGAGATGTGTGACTAGCGCCTCCCTGGCAGCATCCTTGCTTCTGTCTAATCCGGCCGCCCTGGGTCCCAGCTTTGGGGTACAATGACAGCACAGCCTGGAGCCCTGCACACCATGTTGGGTTGGCAGAGACAAAGAGGAGGACACTGAGCTCCCACCAAAGGTTTAAAGGTGTAGCAACTGCCTCTGCTTTGCTGCTGTAAGCCAGAAGAAAGTCCATGGAGGGTACCGGGGAGCGGAGTGGTGCCAGGAGAGACCCCCGCTGGTGTTTCACCAGGACGTGACTTGAACCAGCACCGTGGGGAGGCTGGATGGACCGTGCCCATGATGTGTAGCTAACACAGGGGAAAGAGGCAGGCCCCTTCTTCCAATTACAGACATGTCTGTCTTCAGGGGAAAGGAGAGAGCCAAGTTCAGTGTGCAAGGCAGGAGTCTGCGGACTGGGAGCAAGAAGGCAACAACACTCTGCTTCTTGCGGCTGTCACCTTCCCTGGGCACGTGAGTTTTCCAAAACCCTTCACACCTGCCAGGAACGAGGGCCACAAAGCCCCAGCAAGCTCCAGAATGGGAGCAGATTCCTTGTGGAGTGAGCTGGTGGGATGCTCTGCGGGTCGGTCGCCTGTCTCCTCCACCAAAGAGTGTTCAGCGCAAGACTTATCTGCCCAGAGCAGTTTGGAGACACAATTAGGTTTTACAGCAGTAAATGGTCCCCGATGTCATGAGCAATTAGACATTCAGCAATTTCAATTTAGAAGTGGCCTTCAAATCCCTCTCTCTCTCTTGCTAATGAAATACCATGCTGCAATTAACAGCGACCAGAGCCTGCCACTGTTATCAACGTAAGGAGGAAAGAGCGGGGAGCAGGGGGGCCGTGGCCCGCACCACGCCGAGCAGGGATGACCTGATGGTTTATGGAGAGGCCGGGAAGAGTAGGCGCACCCACACCTGTCGGGAGGCTGAGGCACTGAGTGCTACAGTACGGGGCCAGGATGAGGCCCACTAGCTGGTGGCCCAGCCAGCTGTGCCAGGAGGGGAAGCGTCTGTCTACCACAGTGTGCGACTGGCCCCGGGGAAACACCTGCCAAAGAGGGAGAGTGATGCTGAAGACAAACCTTGGAAGTACCTGCAGGCTGAGACACAGCAGTCCTCTGCCAGCTGCCCTGCAGATTTGACCTCCACAAGCCAACAAGTGTCCCGGGCAGCTGAGAGCACGAGCCCCTTGGGCTGCTTCCCAGCTGGATGCTCCTCTTCAGCACTGCACCCGGGCGTTGTTCTGCCCAAGCACAGCCACGGCAGGTACCTGCTGGCAGGGCAGTCACAGTCCCACGTGAACAGATGCAATTCCAGAGCTAGTTTCCCTGGGCCGACGAAACACAGCACTGCAGGGCGGGAGGACACTTAGCAAAGGTGCAGCACCTGGGAGGCGCCATTCACATCAGTGGAGGCAGGAAGGGGGAAAGGAACCCGATGGGAAGGTTGCTGGTGTCTGGGGAGACTTGTCCTGGGCTCCAGCTGACTGACTGGTGCCCAACGGGAGCAAACCCTCTGACTGGGATCTGGGCTATGCACAGGCACTGAGTTTGTTTTTCTCATCACAGCACATGATGCTGCTAGCAGCTGCCTCTGTAAGGAGCCTGCCCGGTGCTCTGGCCTCCTGCAGAGCTGGCAAAGGAGAGGATGGATTAAAAGGTCAATAAATGGTAAGCTGCTGGGGGCGTGCAGAGTAGGCCCGTAAAGCGAGCGGCCGTGAGGAGAGCTCAGAAGCCCGGGACTCCTGCGCCTGTCTGAGCCCTTCCTGCAGCAAGTGAGGGACAGACACGGCCTGTAGAGACAAGGCACGAGCTGGCCGTCTGCCCTGACTCCCAGGCTTTGTCACACAGCTAATGCCCAGCCAGGCTTCCCCCACATGCTATCCTCTGCTTGGTGCAGGAGCAAACTTAGCTGTGGTGCAAGTGGGTGCAGGTCCCCTTGCCTCAGGCAGCAAAGGCACCCGCCCTGAATTTGACCCACGGAGCGTAAGCCAACAGGGGGGCAGCAGGCCCCCAGCCTAGGACTGCAGAGCCCTGCCCCAGACTTCCTGTGTGACCTTTGGCAAGGTCCTTAGCCTCTCTAGCCCTCAGGTCCCAGTCAGGAAGATGCCCCTTTCCCCCTCCTTCACAAAGCTGCTGGGAGGACAGATCCATTCGGGACGGTGATGTGCTCAGGGACTCAGGGCTGCCCGAGTACCCAAGAGAGGAGCATTCTGCTCGGGTCTGACAATACCAGCCAGCTGTGCTGCCTCGGGAAGACAAAGTCATCCCCCCTCACGGAGGGGCCCAAAAGTTGCCAGAGTGCTCGAGGGACTGGTTATTAGCCAGCTGCATCCCCCACCACTGCCATGCAGCCACCTCTTGGCATGGGCCAGGGCAGCTCCCTGAAAGCATGCAGCAGCACGGCACAACTTCATAGGACAGGGAGTACAGGGGAAACAGTCTGCCCTCCATAAATCCCTTTCAAGCATGTGAATATACCTCCAGGGGGAAGGCATGGGCTGACTGGCAGTGGCTCAAGCTGCACTTTGGCCCAGTGGCCAGCTCTTCCCCCTCTCCACTTGCAAAGTGTGCCTGGCCCTTCCATGCAGTCAGACCTCAGGTGCGATGCCTCGCTCACGCACGCAAAGGTGGCCACTGGCTAGCAGGCTGGGCCAAGCCCGCACACGGCCCACAAAGCCCCTAGAATCTCGTCTGGGCTCCAGAGGAAACCCACAGCAGTTTGTTTAGTACAAATACTCTTTCTGCATAATCTGGATTGAAAAGACGAACCAGCTGTTATAAATAGCAGGGGCGGCATACGCTGAGGAGCTGCTTTTCAGATGTAAATACCCCAAGCTCTTCACAACAGTTTCCCCCCTATGCTTCTTCCCTCCAGCACCTTTGCTAGCACCTCCTTTGTCATGTGCGGGTGCTGGCATATCATCCGCAGTCTCTGCATCCCTCAGCACTGAGGTTCTTATCCCTCCTTGAAACAGCTGGCAAGTGATATCTTTATTAGGACTTTGGCTCCTTCAAGATTCTCTTTGCCCAAAATAAGTGTCTCTCTAAGCAGCCTCGCTCACTGAATCACTTCTAGCAGATGTCAGTAGCTGCAATACATCAGGGCAGGCCTCTGATCCAGAGCCTGAACCAGCATTTCTTCCAGGTGATGATGCCAAGGCTCCTGCCCCTGTGCTGAGCAGCACAATCTGGGGGCCTAGGCTGGTTTCCCAGGGGAGATGGCTGGGGGCACTAAGTGTAATCTGATTTCTTTCCATGTACGCGCCAACCCAGAGGAACAGAGGCACCTGCAAGGAGCATGCAGGCTATTGTGTTTTCCAGGTATCTTAACCCACAAACCAATGCTGGCATTCCCAGCAAGCCACCCCATCTCAAGAACTACCTCTGCAAAGAAAGAAGCTGAGAGAAGGTGGTCCTTCTCTCCACAGACAGCTGCAGGGCAAACCAACACTGACAAAGCATTTCTTCCAAGGCTACCATCTGGCTCATACGCTAATAGGGAAACCATGACTGGCCTGCGTGTAAGAGCACCCTCTGGTGACTCCTGAACATTTCTCTCAGCCCACAATACTTACTCATGGCTTTCATCAGGATCCCAAAGCACTTCACCAAGCCACATGGGCAGGAGCCCACTCGTGCTACAGGTGCCAATTCATGCTCCCGGCAGGGAAGTGACTTTGCTCAAAGTCAGGAAGTGATGGCATCATGAAGAGTGTCCCTGACCAATGCCTCCCCTGCCGCAGAGCTGCCACTTGCTTAGATTATTTTGACTGCGAGTCAAATTATGGCCCTAGCCTGGCAGCCCATCTGCAAGCAACCGATACTCTGGACAGCGACCTGCGTTTGCAACCGAAAGGGAGGCTGGAGAACAGCTGTAGCGAGTTTACTGCCTCCCTGAAGGACTGCTCGGCCACTTTCCCCGGACAGCAGCAAATAATACAGGAATAATTAATATCCCATCAGCAGACCCAGGCATCCTTATGCTCCTGGTGTGGTTACAAGGCAAGGGCCTGGAACAACAAATTTGTGCTCTATGTGATTATGCTGGTGACCAACTATGGAGGGGATGGGTGCAACGTGTAGACTGGAGGTGGGCAAAATGCAGCCTGTGGACCACATGTGGCCCACCAAGCCATTCTATCCAGCCCATGGGGCCCCTAAAAAATTTAGAAAATTAATATTTATCTGCCTCTGGCTGCCTGTAATGCGGCCCTCGATGGCTTGCCAAAACTCAGTAAGCGGCCCTCCGCCCAAAATAATTGCCTGCCCCTGGTATAGACCCCTCTCAGGGCAACTGGAGGGCACAGGCTCCCAGGGATAGAAGGGAGGGCGGTGATGTCCTTGGGCAGACACAGCAAGCTCCTTCCCCAAAGCCACGAGGCAAACACAGCTGCTACTCCAGTGCAATGCACCAGCCTAAGATTTGGCGGGGGCTTGTCTTCTTTTCCCTCCAGCCCCAACACGCCCCTCACTGCTTCTTCTCCCTAATTTGCATAAGTGTTTTGACACCTCATTAGCAGCTCAATTAAGAACAATGAAAACCAACTGATGCAAACACATGGAGGAACAAAGGGTTCAACTTCAGGAAGTCTCAGCCACATGATGAATTGGCCAGGCAAGCGACCCCATCGTTAGAGGCGGCAAGGCACAGCGAGGCACCCTCCCACATGTTGCTGGGTCCCACGGGCCCACCCATCCCCAGGGCACCCGAACACACTTGTCTTCACCCCCTGCTCCAGGAAGGTGGGAAGCACCAGCCTTGTCATTGCAGAGTGGGCGGCTGGGTGCAGACAGGAGTTGGCTTGTCTAAAGGCCTGGGCTGGTCGTAGCTGGGCCCTGACCACAAGCACTCAGCCACCCTGAGGCTCAGGGACTTGCCCCTGTAGCTTGCGGCCCTTGGCTGGCCTTGCTGCTGACGTTGGCCTCCCTCGGCAGGCGTCGCAAGCCACCAATAGCCCCCCACGGGGAGCACCCACCGTCACCACTCTCGGCTCTGATGGGGGCAGTCTGGCAGATCCCACCTTGCAGTCTCCACTGGCTCCCAGCTGCCACCCCACAGGCTGCTTAGCACGGGTCCACGGGGATGTGAGTTGTTTTCCTCTGCTCCTCTGGATCCTCCCTGTCTCCCCACAGACCTGCTGTAACCAAGTGGCTGGGCCTGCCCCACCGGCACTGCGGCACCTCGCTGCTGCTCCAGCCGCACCTCCCACCTGCCTCCCCCTTCCTGGTGCTTGCTCCCGGGGTCACTTGGTCTTCCTCTCCCAGCCCAGGGGAGGGCCAACCTGAGCCTTGACCCCCGTCTCCTCATGCAATGGCAGGGCATGCCTGACATGCCTCTTCCCTGCAGCCGGGAACTGCCACTGCTAGGTTTCTGCCCTACTCCGCTCCTCAGAAGGATCCTGGTCTGTACACCTCCATCTTGCTAAGCGCCAGCCTGAAACGCACCGCTCACCTCAGGAGCAGGGCTGGGGTCTCCTCCCTGTGATGGCCAGGCTCGGGGGAGTTGGCAGGACCTCTGAGAAGGTCAAGGGGGAAAGATGCTCAGCCTCTGAAAGCTGCTCTCCCTGGAGCTGAAACCCAGGAGTCCTCACCTAGTCTGTCCCGAGCCTCAGCCCGTCTCCCTTCCCCGCACACCAGGGGCAGGGACAGCCAGCCTGGAAAGGGAGGGCTGAAGGGGGGTGCAGAGGAGCCGGAGGGTTAGAGTATCCACAACTGCTGCAGGGAGCAAACCCATGCTGTGCAGGGGGCGGTGGAGGCTGGACCCCTCTAACACCTGTTGTTGGCAAAGGCAGGGGCGTCTGGCTGGAAGGAACGAGGCGTGTTGGGGGCGCTGTACTTGGGGGGGATCCTGGGAGCATGAGCAAGCACAGCGCTGAGGCCACAGCTGAGATGGGGCTGGCCAGCCCCTATTCGTCATCCTACTCACATGGCCCCTCAGGCTGTGAGGACCCGGCAGTGCAGGGAGGTGGCTGATGCTGGGGTGCCCGGGGCCACTCCTAGCACCCCTGCCCAAGTGGAGGGAGCACACGCGGCATGGCTCCATGGTAGCAGGTAGGGGAGACTAAAAGCAGCTGGGGAGAGAGGCTGATCTGGCCTGCGCCCCTCGAAGGTACCTGCCCTGTCTGCTGCAGTGCTCTGCTACTCCCCCGCCCCAGTGGACATCCTGGCGACAGGAGTGATGGGGGCTTGTGCATGCTAAAGCACAGGGCCTGGGCTCAGGGCACCAGCCCCACCTCCGATCACGGTAGCAGGTAGGGGAGACTAAAAGCAGCTGGGGAGAGAGGCTGATCTGGCCTGCGCCCCTCGAAGGTACCTGCCCTGTCTGCTGCAGTGCTCTGCTACTCCCCCGCCCCAGTGGACATCCTGGCGACAGGAGTGATGGGGGCTTGTGCATGCTAAAGCACAGGGCCTGGGCTCAGGGCACCAGCCCCACCTCCGACCACCCTCCTGCAGGCCACCCAGCAAGCCCCACGCCCCTCTGTGCCCTTGTCTACCAGGGACAGTGACCCCTGGTCTAGCTTCTCCCGGGAGCATGGGGGTCAGGCGGGAGGGACAGGGTTACCCTCCCGCCACATGGGCTCTGCCTTCAGCAGGGAGAGCTTCCTTGCCGCATCGCCCTTCATGCCTGCAGCGCTACCAGTGGAAAAACCCCACATCTGGCAGCGCAGCCTCAGCAGTTTGGCTGCCACCTGTTATGCTGCAGGAGCCACGCTTTTCAGCTCAGGCTGTAAAGAGACAAACACCAGCTGCCCACTGGAAACCAGTTTAATTGATTCCACTGGTGTCAATTAAGGCTGGCACGGAGGCAGCAGCCACCAGAGCCCTTCCAGACACCTGCCCGCCTGGAGCCAGCTTCTGCAGCACTGGGTCTGACCTCCGGCGCCCGCCCAGGCAACCCCCGCGGGCCTGGGAGCGCGTGGCTGGCCCCAGCAGTTTGCTCGCTAGCACTCACTGCTCTGCTTTTTACCATGAGAATGAGCCGAGACAATCAAATAACTAGACCAGCAAATAACCCCAGTCTGGACAAAGTCACTATTCACTGCCTGGCTGGGAGAAGCATGGCTTCCTGCGCGCCCTCCTCCATCATACAGCGAGACAGCCCAGGGGGCTCACCCCGGACCCCTGCCACGAGGGCGTGGGCAATGAAGCCCAGCACCGGGGCCTGCACCTGCTCAAGTCCCCCCAGTCCAAGCATCCCCTGCAGAGAGGGGCGCTTTGGCAGCACTTTAAGCAGTGCCTCCATGGCAAAATCCTGCTCTGGCCACAGCCGTGTTGCGCTAGAGTAACTGTGGGGGTGTCGGGAGCCTGCTGGGGGGATCGGGATCAAGATCTGTCTGGCAAGCCCACAGGTCGATTTAACCGGCTTCTGGCACAGAGCGGGGATACAGGAGCAGCAACACAGGCTGGGGGCATTCCTCAGAAGACAGCACAGCCTCCCCACAGCCAGCCCTGCCCAGGGTCTGCCAGCTCCTGGGAGCCTTCCCCTTCCTGCCAGCCCTACATGGGTCAGCTCCGAACTGCTCCCAGCCCCTCCTCTCATCAAACTTTGGGCCAGATCCTGCCAGAGGGCAAAGCCTCCTCTGCTCTCCTGGGGCTTCTTCCCCCAGCAGGATCTGGCCCGTTGTGATTAATCACACTCACAGACAGCCCAGCCACCGTGCCTTCAAGCAGCAGGCGCCCAGGGACTGGCGGGGGGCTCTTTGTGGGGCTGTAAAGGTATTTTGGGTGGGGAGGGGTTACAGTCTGCAAGGGCAGCACCTGGGATGCTCCTGGCCCCGGGAGCAGAGCAGAAGAACAACTCCCGCCTGCCCAGGAGTTCACGAGGGGGACTGGCCGGAGCCTGGGAGCTGGGCGATGCTGATGGCTACTGTCACAGAATCAGCAGGACACGGCTCCCAGGGCTGCACTAGCCTCAGGGCAAGGGGCCGGATAAACACTCGCAGTGCAGCGCCTTGCTACCACGACCAGGCACAGCAACTGGTGGCTCTTTGGAGACTCCCTGGTTCAGGTTCCAGCCTCCCAGCCCTGTCACAGCATGGACCCCACCAGGCACGGCAGCTTGTCCCCTCAATCCCAAGCCCTGGGACTCTGTGAGGGGAGGATTTTAGCTGTAGTGATGCACCAAAAAGATCAGAGCCCATCCCTGAGAAGTGAGGTGCTGGGCCAGCAGCTGGGAGACCTCACAGCATGGGAAGGGGAGCCCAGGGGACATGGTAGTTGCCCCCCACTATCCAACCTGTCACAAGAGCCTGACAAACTCGCCCAGAAACTTGGGAACTTACTGCAGTCATCAGACTCGTAGCCCTCGGCATCCACCACCTCCTCCTCGGGCTCGCGCCGGGCCGGCGGCTCAGTGGGTGTTGTGCCGTACGCCCCAAATAGCTGGTCCACATCCTCATCCTCTTCCCGGGGCGTCTCGGAGGGGCTGACAGACGACTGGCTGACAGCAGAGCGCAGGGTGTTGCTGCGGCTAACGGTGGCGGGGAGGCCGCGGGGGAAACGGGGGAAGTAGTCCGAGATCTGCTTGATGGGCTTGATGGGGCCGGGGCAGACGTCAATGGCCATGTGCTCCTGGATGCTGATGGTCATTTTCTCTCCTTTTCGGAGTGTCATGCATGCGGCTCTCGGCGGGAAGCACCCCCGGAGAATAGTGTGGCAAGAGGAAGGCAGCCCCGAGGTTGGCACTGGCGGGGCGGGGAGCAGCGGCTGTGGGCAGGGAGAGGGGGGCTCCGGCGGGCACCTTACGCTGCTCTCGCGCGCCGAGCTCCAGAGCCCTCACGCATGCTGTTGCCTCCAGTCCCTGGTCCTGCCTGTGAAGAAGTGAGAGAGACAGCGAGACGGCTCAGAGGCAGGGGGTGGGCACTCGGGTGATGTCACCAGTTAGCAACAAAGCAACGCGCAGGAAGCAAAGGAATGAAGGCTGGGGCAGGTATGCAGCCCCGGCTCCGCTGCCACCCGCCTGCCCACCCACCCGGCCAGCTCGCCACGTGCCCTGAAGGCATGGGGGCTCTGGGGGCTGGCCCACGGCCCCCTCTGATCCCTGGGGGAGCAGCCTCAGTGGGGAAGGGCACCTGGGAGCAAGGTGGAAGTGACAGGCAGGAGCCCCTGGTTCTCCCCTAATCGGCCCCCCTCGGCTGATGGGGTTGGGGGGAGCTGCTACCGATCCCTTGGCTTCCCCCTCTTTGTGATGCACAAAGGCAGCCGAGGCTCCAGGAAACCGCAGGGATATTCTCCAGCCCCTCTGCCTTCTTCCCCATGCTGAGCAGAGCCCTCGTCTCAGGGCTGCCAGCAGAGGATGCTCCCCTGCATACTGATCAGGGGCGCGCAGAAAGTCCGCCGCACACGGAGGTGAGCCGACAGGCAGCAGAGGTGCAGTGCCAAGCATGTGGCCCCTCTATTTCAGATGCAGTCCGAGCCACCTGGCTCATCAGCTGCCATTGCTGATGCCCGGGCTGCCGCGGTCGGTCCTGCCTCTCAGTCCTGGGAGCCAGGCTGGGCGAGATGAGCCATGGCAGGAAGGGGGGCTGCCGGGAGCCGTGCCTGCCGCGTGCCTGGGCTGGGCTTCCACAGGGGATTGCAGCCCCGTTCTGAAGCGACACATGGCACACAATTAGCAGCCAGGCTCCTGGACCGTGTGTGTCCTACACGGCTGATGGCTGCAAGCGTGTACGGACACAGCCAAGGGGGGCCGAGAGGAAGCATATCCGTGGGCTGGGCATCACACAGCCTCACACTGCAATAACACTTAGCTCCTCTCTAGCAACCTCCCTGTGCCCAAGCGGCTACCGCAGCACCTGTGCAAGGGGAGGAGGCATCACTGCCGGCTGGAAAGGAAACAGGGGGTCCAGACAGTGCAGCCACAAGCCACCTCTCTCAGGCCCCAGGTAGGGAAACTGAGGCAGAGAGACCGTAGCTTTCCCCAAGCCCGCTGAGGGAAGTGTTAGAGGCAGGCTGCTGCTCAGACCCCAGTCGCTGCAGCTTTCACAACCTGCCTTTGCACAAACCCCAGCAGGCAACACCACCTTTCTGCCTAACGAACAAGTCAATTCTTCATTATGAAGTTGGTAAATGTTAATGAATTTCCTCAACACATATTGCGAACCCCAGGCTAATGATCCCAATTTGCCTGTCCCTGGGTAGAGAACGGCTCTCTGCTGAAACCTCCTAACTTGTCATTGCTCCTTATCTACAGCTGATACCCGGGGATGATATCAGGGCTTGGAGACAACTCAGCCTCTCCTCACTTTATCTCTCTCTCTCATGCTGTTCCCTCTTCAAGGCTGTTCTCCTTTCTTGCGCAGGAACAGTTTGCGGCTTCATTGCAAGACAATGACTGATCCCCCTTCGAGTGTGGGCCCAGCCCTGCCCTGCCAGCTTGGACTGCCACCATTTCATGCTGCCTTGTCATACATCTCCATTCCCTGCTATCCAGAAGCAAGCGCGCGCACTTCACGTTCCAGCAACCGGGCCTGAAAGCCCTGATGACGGCTGCCTCACGGGTGGGCATGATACACAAAGCAGGGAGGGGGGTTGCTGGTATGTTCGAAGCTCATTTTCTGCCTTGGTGAATGCAGAGGCTGTCTCTGGGGGCAGCACCCAAGACATATTATGGTCTCAGACAGATTTAGGTACAACTGGGCCGGCTGTTCAGAAAAAAACCAACAATCCCCCTCAAAAGGGCCTGAAGTCTGGCGTGAGAAGCCCCAGCTGAGATCAGAGTCCCTGTGCTTCCTCATGGTGCCAAAGATCTCAACTGGCAAAGGAAAGGATCTGTCTCCCCATCATAAAGGAGGGAACGGAGGTGCGACCCGGCTCCCCAGCACGTCTGGCCGCTGGGCCCAGCTCGCTGCCCAAGCCAGACGCCACCCTGCATCTCCTCGGCCCCTCACAGGACTCCGGGGGGCTGCCAGGTGGCTGAGCACCCCGATGTGACGCTGTGGGAGCAGGGAGGCAGTCAGAGATGCTTGAGGGGCCTGGAAGGTGACAGGATGCTGGAAGACTGTGAACACGGATGAGAAAAGGGAAAGGGCTGGCTGGGCTTCTGCCCAGGAGATTATCCGGGAGGGGGCGGTCAGCCTGTTACTGGCTGTGAATGTCTCCCGAAGGAGGGCAAGCCTGCTCGGGAGGGCATTTAGCCTCTCTTGTACACAGGCCTGATCCAGAGCCGATGGGGACTCTTTCCACAGATTGTGCTGGGCTCTGGATCGGCCAGCACGACTTGCAAACCAAGTGCAGTTATTTGCAATGCCTGACTGCTCCCAGCCCCTTCTTCCTCCGCACGTCAGCCCCTCACCCACGGGAACTCAGGCTATGCTGCCCAGGCCACGGCATCCAGGCTTGCCAGAGAGCTGGACTTGGCCTGAAGCAGCTGAGTTAGGTCTGAGGCACCCGGGACATGCACACATGCATGAGCGCACATGAGAAGCAGACAGTACAGCAGGTGAAGGGACAAAAATAGGGAGCACTATTAATTGGGCCAGGAGACAAAGGCAGGGCTGGGAACGACCGAGCCATTTCCAGGTAAAGCTTTTAATTCCCTCCGTCTGTCTAATGCCCTAGAAAGTAACATGATTTGACCCCTGGCTCTGGCAGCGTGATTCAAGGGCACAGCAATGCACAGACCCTGCTCCTGTGCTCCATGCAAAGGGCTGAGAGTTCCCTCCCTACCAAACAGGAGGGGACTACGTGATCATTAAGATATCAGGGAGACACCGTCAGTCCAGAGCACAATGAACAGAGCCTGCTGGGAGATCCCATCGGGGTGGGGGCGGGGACGTTCATCCCTTCCAGAAAGTGAAATTAAATTGACCGAAGCAAAACTGACATCCGAGCTGTAAGTGGGTGATGGAGAAGCTGGTGCATCCACCCTCGAGAGCTGCTTCTCCCCAGCCCCGGGTGCTGCTTGCAGTTACCGCCCCAGGTCAGCTCTGCAGCTCAGGTCACTTCTCCGAGGGACATAGAGCAAAGCCACAGGCTCGGCAATTACATTTCAGACCAAAGCACTGATGGATGGACGGGGATCCCGAGCCAGAAGGTCCCAGAATCAGAGCAGGGGACTGGAGCTGCCTGGTAGCTCCCCGCCATGAGCATCCTGAGGCAGGTCTTTCCAGCAAACCCCTCCCCCCAGTCCTGGCCTTCCTTCTGCCTGCCTGGCTTTAGCCTGGCATCTCTCCATTCAGGCCTGCGCCCAGGCCTACATCCATCACCTGCATCCTAGTGCCAGACATCTCCCGCTGGCACCCTTCCTTTATACCCTGTAAGGACAGGACCTGCCAGTCTGTGGTGTCCCCATGGGGACCCAAGGCTCCCAACCCACCTAGGCTTCATGGGAGGAGCCTCATCTCCATTGTTTTAGCTGGGGAAACTGCTGCATATACAGGTGAAGTGACTTGCCTAAGGCTATGCAATGACTCAGTAGCAGAGCTGGGAATGACCCAAACCAAGCCTTATCTTCTGCCCCTTTCTGAGCACTGCCAAAGCTGAATCAGGGCATAAGCAAGAGACTCATCTTGCATCACACAACAACAGAAGCCAGAGAGCTGCTAGCCCCTGGCACTGCACACACATGTTGAAGCATGCCCCAGGGTTAGTTAGCCATGTTAGTCTGAAGTCCAGCAGAAGCCAAGTTAAATATGCACCTTACAGACCAACCAAAGTATGCACAGATATAGCACAAGCTTTCATGAGCTGAAGCTCACTTCATCAGATGCTGTGGCCCATACCTGCAAGGAGTCTGCAACCGCAGCTCTTGCATGCATTTCCACAGGACACCAGCTCCCTTGCTCCAGGGCACTCACCATGGCACAGAGGAGTGGCCTGGCTCACCTGCTTCATGCCATCCAGCCTTCCTGTTGGAACAGGAACAATCAGGGCCTCCTGGCACTGTCCTGCCCACTTCCATAGCCAGTGCTGCTATGGATGAGAGGGTCCCTTGCTACTCTGCGGTGTGCCCAGTGGACCCGGCTGCCTTGATCCAGACCTGCTGGTACACAGGGGCCTGCATACTTTTCCTTCAAAGGAGCTTCGCTGAAGTGTGTGTGTGTGGGGGAGTTAATTGAAAGCAGCATGTGCCTGGCAGTGTGACTCACTACCACCGCGCATTGTCTCCTCCTCGATGCACAGCTACTGGGAATGAACCGGCTCCCACGGAAGTCAACGGGAGCGTTGCCATCGGCTGCGAAGGCAGCTGGGCCGGGCCTCTTCTGAGCACCGCACAGACCCTACCTGGTTAAAGGCTCCCTGCATTTGCTAAACAAAGCAATAGCAATGAGGGGTGATACCCCGCAAAGGCCCGCTGTGCTGATTCACACGCCCAGGCCAGGCTGAGCTCTGGGTACACCCTGACTCCCCCACTCTACTGCACAGGTGAGATTTAGATATAAAGTCACCCATACTCAAAGGGGCGGTCACAAACTCCTCCATGACCATTTCAGGCTGGATATAAGGAAGAACTTCTTTACTGTCCGAGCCCCCAAGGTCTGGAACAGGCTGCCGCCAGAGGTGGTTCAAGCACCTACTTTGAACACCTTCAAGAGACATTTGGCTGTTTATCTTGCTGGGATCCTATGATCCCTGCTGAGTGTATGCTTAGGGGCAACCAGCATGGGTTCATTAGGGGCAGGTCCTGTCAAACCAACCTGGTGGCCTTCTATGACCGGGTCACAAAATCCTCAGATGCAGGTGTCGCAGCGGACATAGTCTTTCTGGACTTTAGGAAGGCCTTCGACACTGTCTCTCACCCTATTCTTGTTAAAAAATTAGAAGATTGTGGTGTCGATGCCTACACAGTCAGATGGGTCATCAATTGGCTGGAGGGCCGCACCCAAAGAGTGGTGGTGGACGGGTCATTTTTGACCTGGAGGGATGTGGGTAGTGGGGCCCCCCAGGGCTCGGTCCTCAGACCCGCACTGTTCAGCATCTTCATCAGCGACTTGGACAAGAGGGTGAAAAGCACCTTGTTCAAAGCCACAGACAACACTAAGATGTGGGGAGAAGTGGGCATGCTAGAAGGGAGGGACAGGCTGCAATCAGACCTGGACAGGTTACAGGGGTGGGCGGATGAGAATAGGATGGGATTCAATACTGACAAGTGCAAGGTGCTGCACCTAGGGAGGAAGAACCAGCAGCATCCCTACAGGCTGGGGAACTCCCTTCTCGTCAGCGGAGAGGCAGAAAAGGATCTTGGAGTCATTACTGACGCCCAAATGAACATGGGCCACCAATGTGGGGACGCAGTCAGGAAGGCTAACCACACTTTGCCACACCAGAAGACAGGCAGGTTATCCAGGCTGACCTGAACAGGCTCAGCAAGTGGGCGGACGAGAATCTGATGGTGTTCAACGCCGATAAATGCAAGGTTCTCCACCTTGGGGAAAAAAACCCACAGCATCCTTATAGGCTCGGCAGTGCTATGTTGGCTAGCACTATGGAAGAAAGAGACTTGGGGGTCATCACTGACCACAAGATAAACATGAGCCTGCAATGCGATGCAGCGGCTAGTAAAGCGACCAAAACGCTGGCTTGCATCCATAGATGCTTCTCAAGCAAATCCCGGGACGTCATTCTCCCCCTGTACTCGGCCTTAGTGAGGCCGCAGCTGGAGTACTGCGTCCAGTTTTGGGCTCCACAATTCAAAAAGGATGTGGAGAAGCTTGAGAGAGTCCAGAGAAGAGCCACGCGCATGATCAGAGGTCAGGGAAGCAGACCCTACGATGACAGGCTGAGAGCCCTGGGGCTCTTTAGCCTGAAAAAGCGCAGGCTCAGGGGTGATCTGATGGCCACCTACAAGTTTATCAGGGGTGACCACCAGCATCTGGGGGAACGTTTGTTCACCAGAGCACCCCAAGGGATGACGAGGTCGAATGGTCACAAACTACTACAAGACCGTTTCAGGCTGGACATAAGGAAGAACTTCTTTACTGTCCGAGCCCCCAAGGTCTGGAACAGCCTGCCACCGGAGGTGGTTCAAGCGCCTTCATTGAACACCTTCAAGATGAAACTGGATGCTTATCTTGCTGGGATCCTATGACCCCAGCTGACTTCCTGCCCTTTGGGCGGGGGGCTGGACTCGATGATCTTCCAAGGTCCCTTCCAGCCCTGATGTCTATGAAATCAATGAAATATCCACAGATGCATCACGAGCAGGTCCAAGGAGGTGATCCTCCCCCTCTATGCCACACTGGTCAGGCCGCAGTTGGAGTACTGCGTCCAGTTCTGAGAAGGGATGTGGACAGCATTGAGAGGGTCCAGAGGAGGCCACCTGCATGATCAGGGGGCAGCAGGGCAGGCCCTACGAGGGGAGGCTAAGGGAGCTGAACCTGTTCAGACCCCACAAGAGAAGGCTCAGAGGGGATCTGGTGGCCGTCTATAAACTGGCCAAGGGCGACCAGTGGGGAACGGGAGAGTCCCTGCTCCCCCGAGCACTACCAGGGGTAACAAGAAATAACAGTCACAAGCTGGCAGAGTAGATTCAGGCTAGATATCAGGAGGCGCCACTTCACTGTCAGGGCGGCTAGGATGTGGAACCAACTTCCAAGGGAAGTGGTGCTCGCTCCTACCCTGGGGGTCTTCAAAAGGAGGCTAGATAGACACCTTGCTGGGGTCGTTTGACCCCAGTACTCTTTCCTGCCCATGGCAGGGGGTCAGACTTGATGATCTGCTCAGGTCCTTTCCGACCCTACCAACTATGAAACTATGAAACTATGACTTCCTGCCCCTGGGGCAGGGGCTGGACTCGATGATCTTCCGAGGTCCCTTCCAGCTCTAGTGTCTATGAATCTATGACTCATTCGGCGAGGTTCACCCAGCGATTACTGGCTAGAAGTGAAACCACTGTGGTAAGATACCGCCCACAATCCCCTGCAAAACAGAAGCAAACATGGAAGCTGGGCATCAGGCCTGCTCTTGCCAGAGAGCCCTCTCTGCACTGCACAGCCTTGCTTCTCATTCCCGGGCAGCTGAGCACGGCGCTGTGTGAACAGGAGCAGGGATGGACGGCTCTCTCACCTGCCCATATGTCTGCCTGCGAGTGCCTCACCAGCAAGAGCGCCTGCAGGCACGTGGGATAGTGCAGGAGGGAGGCTGGACTCCAGCACTCCTCCAGATGACAGGAGGTGGGCCAGTGACCCCCCGGGGGTCCAACCCTGACTGCCCTGAGTTGCCAATGCCCACCATGTGGTCCCCAATCTTGTGGGATTTGGTGCTTTCCTTAAAGCGCCAGCATCTGGAATCCCATGACCATGCCAGGATCTCTCCTTTCAGTTTACACAAGGGGTTTCTAACTATCCTCACCGCAGAGAAAAAACATGAGCCGGCTCCACCCTTGAGGCCCAGGAATAGAGAGACTGCCAATGAGCACCCAAATGTGTGACATCTCCTGGCTTGCGGGCATGACTGGTGAGGTTTGAATGCTGGCACCCAGCAACACCGAATATGTGCCAGGCCGGCAGTTCAACATGCTTTTCCTTTGTGGTGAAATCCCTCTGCAGTGAAGCCCGGAGCCTGGAGTTGTGATCATCATGATCCTTATAAACTGAGCAGGATTAGGCTTAGAGTGTGAAGGAGGACCTCTTATGGCCTGGTTGCTGTGGCTATAACTTCCCTGGGTAGATACCACCTCTGTTCCTTTCCTGAAAGCCAGCAGACAGCCTCAACTCGCTGCTCCTCACTGGGGTCATGCAGCCAAAGGGCTGGATGTTCTGCATGTGTATTTGCCAACAGCCGTACAGCGTCTCCAGTTGCCTCTGCACCGGGCCAGGAGAGGGAAGGAAAGTTTCCACCAAAAAAGTTCCAGTGCATGGCAGAAGCCATTGCAGCACCTGCACGCTGGGTCCTGCCAACCGGCCAGAGGGCCCAGTCCTGTGCGCCTGTTACACAATTTGAGAGCTTTGCTGGAATTAAGAGGCCCAAGGGTGCTTAAGGAAGCAGCTTCCCCCTTCACCCGCTGGCAGCTCAGCCCTTTCAATCGGGAGCGTGACACACAGGTTATCAGCACTGAGTGGCGCAGGAGGAACAGTGAGGGAGAAGGTCTTAATTGAATGCAGCCTGGGTGATTCGCAGGGAAGCGGAGGGGAGGGAGCGGGCTGGCCCTGGAGTCTCACTGCCAGCTCTTGTGCCAGCAGCAATCTACTGTGAGGGCAGGTAGTAGGGAGTCCAGATCCAACAAAACCCTGCCAGTAACAGCAGCCTCCTGTCACGGGAAGTCTTCCCAGATCTGCTCGCTCTTCGCACAAACCACCCCTGTCCCCAACACCGAGCAAATGCACTGCCCAGCTTGGCCACATCCTCACTGCTGGTATCTGGGGGCTTCCAACAACAGAGCTGGCAAGGGCCCCTACAGGGCTCGTGGACATTCCTGTCCAGCACAGTGCATGTCGAGGCCTGGGGCCAGCTCGGCTTGCTGGTGGAGCAGGGA
>NW_005842608.1:47183-53796 GCF_000455745.1 Alligator sinensis
CTATCACTGCTTGTCTTCTGGTAACATGCAGATGCCCCACTGAGCGAGACCCTGTACCCACACCCAGCGAGAGGCAGCCTTGGCCCCATGGCTCACGGTCTAGGTGGACAAGGCAGATAAAAACCCAGGCAGAGAGACAGGGAGTCCGGAGGCCCAGCTGGGAGAAGAGCACAGGCACGTGGTTCCCAGGCCAACAGCCCATCACAGGAGCACAGCACCTCATCCGAGACACAGGATGGCCCTTTCACTCCTGCTGCTCCATCTCCCAGGCAGAGCAGGCTGCGTGCCCTTGTCCCACCTGGTTTTGAATGCCCTGCAAGCCTCCAACTGGACACCTGTGTCACCACGAGGGCCAATGTCTTGGCATCCTGCTCGCGCTCCTGTTCCTTCATTGCACTGTAGGGCTACCCTAACCCCAGAGCCTGGGCAGTGGCTCTGCTGGCCTGAGTGCCTGTCACAGTCAGGCCTTCCCATTGCCCCCTCCCTTGTTTGCACCATGAACTGAACTGTGCTCAAGGAAGCGGTGAGAACAGCACTGTGTAGCATCAGCTCCTATTAAGCTAATTTCATCTGCTCTTTGTGCATCACCCGGCTGGAGTCAGCGCTCCCTGAGATTATCCAGCTGGCTCATCTGCAGCGCTCTCCCCTGCCCCTCGCTCCCTGCCCTCCCGCTGCAGGACAACAACACCATTTTTAAGTTGTTTGCCAGGCAGGCAGGAGCCAAAGCCCTGCGTGTACTCTGGAATCAAGATCTCCCACACAGTGCTAGCCCAAAAAAAAGCAG
Organism: Alligator sinensis; assembly: GCF_000455745.1. Lineage (NCBI taxonomy): Eukaryota > Metazoa > Chordata > Crocodylia > Alligatoridae > Alligator > Alligator sinensis. Next base: position 47,968 of record NW_005842608.1, read on the forward strand.
AGCTAGAAGGAGCAGGCCCAGTGGTGCACTGGGAAGGGTGGGTCCAGAAGGATTTACAGTGCCAGGTGCTGCCCAAACACGCAGAATTTCTGAAAATTCAGTACACGAGGGGTTAAACACTGCCCTCTGTGCCTGCACCCGGTCCACACTTGACGCTTGAGCTAACACACTGCACTGAATATGGACGGGACGACGACTCTTCCCCCAAGATCAGGTGTTTCTGGATGTGGCCAGCCCTGGCTCAGGTTCGCATGGTTTTCATCACCTTGTGATTAGAAGGGGAAAGTCAAGAGGTGGTGGGATGGTCCCTGCATTCAGGGACCTCACTTCCAGGGAAAACCAATCTCCCAATGCCCCTGCACTCAGCAGTGCTCCTGTTTAGCTCTGGGCACCCCTGTGGCATTCATGCCTTTTCTCCAGTGCGTGGCTGCACCAAGGCCTGGAGGAGGTGACTGGGTTTGGGACCACTCAGTACAGCCAGTGCAAGCCAGGAGCTGAGCACCTCGAGCATCCAACTCCAGTGATGACCACTGAGTATTGGAAAGCCTGGTTTCCAAGAGCCTGATTTTCAGAGGTGCTGAACCTCCACGGCCCCTGGGGATATCCATGGGTCGTGCAGGACCTCAGCCCTCCCTAGAGCCCACATCCTGGATACCTCCAGCTGGATTAGCTGTGGCGCAGCCATGCCAGACCATGTGAGCACCTCTTTGTGGGCTGGATGCAGAGTCCACTGCAGTCCAGGGGAGACTTTGCCACTGACATCAGCAGGCGGGGTGGGGTGGACCCCTCTCGGGCCCTGCGGTACCCAGCATGAGGCTGCGTGCATGTGCTAGGACAGAGCTGAACCCTGCGTGCTCCTGGCTGAGCTTTCGGGGCCTCAGCACAGGCTACGAGAAGAAGCTGTCAATGCCCCTGTCGCATCAAACCACCACATGCCGTGCTCGCCGGAGACACGAAAATAACGTATCGGTTTCACAGAATTAAAGAGCAATTTGGCTGCATTAAGAGAGTATTACAGCGCCTCCTCGCCCACATACGTGTCAGGCTAACGACATCCTGTCAGGAGCCATCCAGCCGAGCCTGGGTAGGTGCAAGTTGACACTGACTACTGTGAACGCGCCTGCTAGTGCCTTGAAATATGCTGCCCGGCTCCAGCCCTGGCGCCTCCTCTCCTACTTCTCCCCTTGCCCTGCCAGGCACAGCGGTGTCACTGCATTCCTCACATGGAAGCTGCGAACAAACAGGGCCTCTGGTATCCAGTGTTGGCTGTGCTTGAGTTAGCCTTTCTCATATGGAAGATGCTGGCCTTATGATGCCCCTAGCACCTTCCTTGCCTGCAGAAGAGCAGCGGCTGCCTCAGTTGTTACAAGCTGCACCAGCAGGTTAGGACCTCCGGGCCCTGGCAAAAACCCCACGGCTATGTCAGATCTGCTGCCATCACAGCAGTGCAAGGCCAGTTTCTGTGGCTCAGCAAAAGACATACATTCATCTGCGCCGTGTTTGCCGGCTCATTGTATTCACAGCATGAAGAAGGGAACCAGAAGCGGGCAAAGCCACTCTCCAACCTGCAGGCTGGGACCGCCGGGTGCTAGACTAAAGGTAGCGAGCCATGTGGGACCAGCCAGCTCTGCTCACCGTGACTCTGGAACCTCAGGCAAGAGCATTTAAAGCCGATGGTGAGAAATCCCCTCGCCAGCCCTGCTCAAGCTCCAGCTCTCCTGCCTCCGGGTACCTGAGTCACATCCAGCAGTGGCAACTGGCCTGGGAGCTGCCTGTCAGACCGGCGGTATATTTAGATGTGCTCTTTTCTGTCATCCACAGCAAGGTGACGCTGGCCAAGCAGGGGCCACAACTCATCCCAGGGGTGGCTGTGGGGCAGCGCTGGCTGCAGGAAGGACGCTGCGCTCCTGCAGGTGCAGGTGAGGGTTCAGGCTGCACCTGCCACTCAGAGAGGTACTCCACACAAACCGGGGGACAATCTGGAGTGACAGCTCTGCAGAGCAGGGGTGACTGCAGATTCACACCAGATGAAGGAGGTTCTGATCCATTCCCCAGTCTCAGCAGCAGGACAGCTGAGGAGGTGGCAGAGAGTGCTGGGAGGAAGCCCTTAGGCTACAGTCCACCCCAAAAGCAGGGTGATGAGACACAGAGGGCAAGGGGCTGGTGCCCAACCACCGCTGGCTGCATGGTGGCACTGCCTTGCTTGCACTGCGATCGGGCCCCTGAGCTGAGCTGATGTCCCGGCTGGCCCCTCTCAACACCGGCTATAGCTGGATGCTGTGGGTCCCAAGGCACTTGGCCATCCTCCCCCTCAGTACGGTGTCAGCAGAGGCTGGCTTTTCTCGTGCCAGGGAACAGTGGATCCTGGCCTCAGCATCCTCTTGGGTGCTTCCAGGTCTCCACAGCGGCATCTATTTGTGTGGGAACTTGCTCCTGCCATCCTCGATCTGAGAACAGGAGCTCGAGGCTCCGACCAGGCCCCTGGGATGCTTCTGTGAACCCAAAGTATCTTTGGTGCTTCACTCGCAATGAGATCTGGCTCCTTTGAAACCCCACCCAGGACACAGGCCCACTCCAGCCTCAATTGCTGCACAGACAGAGACTCCCCGCCACGACTCCCTGCAGCTCCCAGGAGGCAGAGCGAGGTGATCCCTGGTCTACTGACACGCAGGCAGAGGGAAACTCATTGATGGCCTGGGAAGGTGAGTAGAAACAAGGATGGGAATTCGGGTCTCTGGCTCTGGGTCCTCTGTCCCCCCACTATGCCCCACAGCTCCTTCAGTACTTTTAAACACTGACAGAAGCCTGCTCAAATCCGTAGCTCGGATGCTGCCATCACGTTCCCAAGAGCCACTGATGCTGAGTGGTTTGGCTTTGGAAGGCCAGATGCTTGTCACCGTTTATCTGTGTAATGATGAGGGGAAGCACAGGGACTGGTTTGTCCTCGGGGAACCCGGGCCAAATCACATCTTAAAGTAAATGTCTCTCTGCCAGCCCCGCAGCCTGCTTTGTGGATGAACCCCTTCCAGCTATCGCCACCATCTCAACGTCATGCGACGCAGACAGGTTCTGCTTGGAGCTGCTCCACACCCCTTTTCTCCCATTAGGAGGCCACACCGATGCTGGCAGCATGCAGGATGCACTCATTTTTCTCGTGTCTTTGTGCCTTGGGCTCTGCTGGTCAGGGGGACAATGGTTTTTCACAAAGCCAAAGGCTTCACTGCACACAGCAGAGGCCAGACAGGCCTGTAGCGCTCCTCAGGACCCTGCTGTTTCAGATGTTCTGAACACATCGGGGAGGGATCTTGAAGAAACGCTCCACAGTTAGCAGGGACACAGTCCATGGTGGGACACTGAGGCAAGGGGCTGCCTTAGGGTTATGCCCACACCAGGGAGCCCAGCTCAGCCCCCAAGCCTGGCAAGGTCTGGAACTCAGGGCCAGCAGGACTTGAGCCCCACCAAGATAGGTATGATCTGCATAGCGGGGCCTGGGAAGTGCAGGGCCTCACTTGCACGGGGTGCCTGGCTGTCTGGAGACAGAGCCTCTGTGTGGGACCTGCACTGGAGGTCAAGGTGCATCTGCCCCGGCCTGTCCTGCTGGCACTACACGTGCACCTGGGGGGCTGCCCCAGCTTCCTGCTGCCCTCGCTGGAGCAAGGTGCTGCAACCATGCGTGTCCCCGCTTCAGCGATAATCAGGTTGACAGTGATTGGTGTAGGAACCAAGGAACCATAGTAATGAACATCGTGCTGCTGGATAATCATGACATTAGCATTATTGGATTAGAACATTTGCATAATTTGGGCAAGAGTAACTACCTGCGCGGAAGACATATGTTTACATGAATTTACATCCATCTGCATCCTGATGAAGCCTGTTTGACTGCCTTCTCAGCAGCTTTCTCGTGACCGGTCATGGCCATTGGCAGCTCTGCCCCCGGGGACATCCCAGGCTGACAGCAGCAGTGACTAGTGCAGCTTGCAGGCAGCCCAAGGAGGGCCTCTAAAACTGGCAGCAGGTTCCATCCTTCCTTCATCCCATCTTGCTCATAGAGGGACAAGCGAGTTTGAGTCCTGGCTCCTTTTTGCCTGCAGCAGGAGCTGCCCCTGCCTAGCCTTCAAGTGGGAACGGAGGTACTTGCTGAAAGCCCCAGATCCTGGAGTCCAATGATTATGGAAGAACTTCAGCTTCCATTGAACAAGAAACATCTGGCTATCCTGGGTTAGACTAGATGATCTCTGGAGGCACCTGTCTCTCTCTCTCCATGCAAAAGGATTCATCCATGCAAATACGGCATCGCTCCCACCAGAACCCACAAAGGTCTCTCCAGCCAAACCAAACTTCATGCATTTGACTTCTCCCCCCAACTTGTGCCCCTCACTTTAAGGCATGTTTAAGAAAGAAAGGCAAAGCTCTGAAAAGTTTGCTGCTAGGAACTAGTCTGCTAGGCAAGAGGCAGAACAGCAGCCAGGAGTGCATGTCCTGTGTCCGAGATCTAGGAAAAGCCTGAGGCTTTGTAACTGCCATGTGGAGGACCTGCACCTTCACCCTCTCTCAGGCCAAACCAATGCGTGTGTGCAAGCAGCTGCAAGCTTGGATGTGCAAGCTCCATGTCCCCACTAAAATCACAGTATTATCATGGGGGGTAGGAGCACAGACTCATAATGAAGCACAAAAATAACTCAGTCCCCGTCTCTGCCACTGACTCCCTGCATACGCTTAGAACAATTCACTTCACTTGTCAGTGCCTAGGCTGTTAAATAGGGATAGTTTCTACTTGCCTCACAGGGGCTAGGATGTTAATGCGTGGAAAGCATGGAGGTCTCTGGCTGGAGAGCAACTGAGAAGCACAGAGTATTCTGAGCGAATTACGGCTTTGTATATTATAATCATTTAGACGCATTTGCTTGCACATGGCACAAAACCTTTGTTTCGTGAACACGAGCTGCCTTTGAGACCCCCCAGTCGAGGGAACGGACAAGGAAAAGGAATCCTGGCCGAGGGCCAGTCAAAGCCACGCAGCCCTGATGGGAAGCCCTGCCTGCAACAGCATCCAGCTCACAGCACAACTGCCCATGGTGGTGGTGCTAGGCACTGACGCCGACTGTTAATGCCTAATGACTCTGTCACAAGGGATGAAGCTGTGAGCCTAACAGCATGGCAACAGGAGGGAGGAAGCGCACGCTTGTAGTGCTGAGGATGTATGGGTTCAGACAGGGGCAGGGGGTTTCAATTATTTATGGCCACCTAGATGGGAATCTGAATCAGAACAGCTTGGGTGTTTGATCAGCCTCGCGTTACCATAATGGCTCACAGCTGGAGGAGCCCGCACGCAGGATAGAATTAAACCCTGTCACTCCCCCAGCCTCTCCTCCAAATGCAGCTTCTTAAACAAAGGGAAACAAATGAGGTGTGCCGCTTTACCACTGCGTGCTTATCGGCCTGACTCCGCTGTCACTGGAGGGGCTGAACTCCAACATGCCTTGCCTTGCCTGTCTCCAAGCGCCTGCCTGTGTACCGGGAACGGGATGGCCAGGCTCTAGGACCCGGCATGGGAATGAAGAAGTTCTCTACTGAGGCTTTGGAGCCAAACCTCAGGGCTGAGTCATGCTGAGAGCAGGGGTCAACTGAATAAATCAAGTGCTTGTAGGAGGTGAGAGCAGCAGGAAGCTTGGGGTACCAATAAACCCAGAGTCCAGGAGGGGGAAGCCTAGAGGCTGCCTGGGCCAGAGCCTTTTTGCAAAGCATTTCCCACCACTAATTCGAACACAAGCCCAGCACTGGAAGCAGCACACTAGATGGTTACTGGGTGCAATCAACTGGTAACAG
>NW_005842608.1:53827-57466 GCF_000455745.1 Alligator sinensis
ATTTTCCTGTTATATGCAGGAGGCCAGGCTAGACGTACAGGCCCAAGGCACAGACGAGACCATCTCCAGTGCTCCAGCCAGGAGAGGCAGCGTCCACACCACTCTTCATGCTCAGACAAGTACGAGGGGCAGGAGGCTGCTCGATTGATGGTTTCTAGGGAGGAAATGTTTAGCACGCAGTGACTAAGCCAAATGCTTGGGCGAGCTGCTCAGGGTGCGTTCACACTGCACCCTGATCCCTGAGCTAAGCTGGGTGCTGGCAGCACCTGGCTGTGATAGCATGGAGGGCCACAGGCTGGGAAGCAGGGTGAGTTAGCCTGTATGGAGCAGCACGGGGCTGTGGTAGCCATGCTCAGGCTACCTCGAGCCTCTGGGATCCAGGCTGGCTGGTCCCTACCCAGCCACTCTGCCATCAGACAAAGCCAATGTGATGCTGCATCAGGCCGGCACATACAGGCCTCATTGGGTGAGGTGGGGGCCAGATACACCGTGCGATTGCCCTGCACTCTCGGGGGGACAAAAGCCGCGACTCCAATTTTGCTGCATTGTTTTCCAAACAGCGGAAGAGTAATTAAAGTGCTGACAGAACGCATTTGCGTGGCTTGAAGTGTGCAGCCTGGCTGGCGTGTTACAAGCCACTCTGTCAAAGTAATTAACCCCACGCAGACTCCACCAGAGAGCCTTTGCGACGGGCCGACGCCACTGGAGCCAGTCTCATCTCAGCCGGGAAGTTTCCTGCAACATCTCCCCAAAGGCTCTCCCTTCTCCAGGGCATACACAGGCCGTGTCACCTCAGGTGCCAGCAGGATTTGAACTCGGGGCCCTGGCATTCAGCCCCCTGCTAGTATGGCAACAGAACCCAGACATGTGCTGCCATCTTCCCCTCCAGCCTTTCCTACCTTGAGGGGCAAGAGCATGGCTGCTGGTCTCCCTCTGCAAGGCAGTCGCAGGGCAGTTAAGACAGCATTTAGCCCTTTGGTGCTGGGCTCCAGGTCCACCAAACCTCAGGTTACTGGGAGCAGTCGGGTGATTTGCATTGGAACAAATTCACCAGTAGCAGGATGCAGCGCCTCTTGGGGAATGACCCCCACGGGCGAGTTTGGCCTGCTGCGTGCTGGGTTGGATGAGCTGGTCTGTGCCCGAGAGGGGTCTGTGCATCATCCCAGGCCATGCAGGACTCTGCTTTTCCCACTCCAGCCTCTCACAATCCCACGAGAGCCGCTCTCAGAGACCTGATCCTCCTCTTCTCCCAAGGGTAGCACTAATGCCCTGGGTTCTGCTTTTCCTTTTCAAAGTGCAGAAGGCACCCGTATCAACCCCAGGCCTTGCCAACACAGCAGCCTCCCTCTGCACTCAGAAGTACTGATTAATAACAGCGCTCGTGTGAGCCCCGTGGCCATGCTGATACCACGGCTGATCCTGGCCTTGTGCCACCTGGGGAGCACAGAGCACTAAACCAGCCAGTTGGAGCCTTGTTATATTGTTAAACAAACATATAATTAAGCCCTAACAATCCCAGCCCAGGGCATTTTCTGGGGTTTAATGACCAGCAGGAAGTAAAGCTGAAAGTTATTAACCCCAGTAGCTATTAATACCCCAGGACAGGCTGAGGGCTGAGGTCAATAATGCAATTAGAAAGGGCTATAAAGCAGCGAGGGACACAGGGGGGGTTCCAGCAATGCACACTCCAGTGACACGGTGCAGACAGGCTCCGGGTGGGAGTAAAGCAGCCGAGATGGGGGTTGAGGAGGGACCTGGAAATTCAGTCAGTGGCCTGTGTGATCTCAGGTGAGCTGAGGCAAAGAGGGGCCGGGGCGCTACGCAGACTTAGCTCCCCGTGGGAGGTGGGTAGGTTTTATGAGATGCATGTCTCCTGTGGAGAAGTGACTCGCCCTGTCCATGCAGGGAATCAAGAAGAGGCTCCTGCAGTCCTGAGTCCAACCACCCCAGCTCATCTAGGAAGTAGTGTCCCACTCTCTTCTGTGCCTGCCAGTACAATATCTGTAACAGCTGGAGCCACATGGACCAGGAAACTTAGCCAGAGCCACTGGGGAAAATCCCACTCCTTCCATCCCCCCTCTCTCCGTGCAGATTGCATCCCACTTCCTTCTTCTGTCCTGTCCTTTCACACTCGCTCCTTATCTCAGCCACACAGGCACACCCGCTGATATCCAGACGGGAGACAGTCCCCGACTGCTCTGCAGCTGGGAAGCCAGAGGAAGGCAGGCCACGATGTCCATGAACACACAGATTATTTGCCCTGATCTTATTATACCCAAGAGCAGGCTAACGGAGGAGGCACCACTTGGGCTGCACCAAAGCAGCGTCTCTACTGTTTGTCTTGACAAAACATCCTGTTGTTCTGACCCCGCAGCCTCATGCGGTGACAGATCTGCGTTAGTGATCTGCTGAACGGCGCCATGCAAATGCCTGTAGAATAACAAGAGCCTGTAGCCTACGACGCGCCGATGACTGGAGGGTGCAGTCCGGAGTCTCGAGCGTATTGGTTCAAGGCCCACAAGTGGCGTTTGTTACCAACAATATTTATGCCCAGTAGAGGAGCGCCTAGAAGCCTTATTCAGGTTAGGTCCCAGTGTGCAAGGCACTTAGAGACGCACATAACCAGTGACAGCCCTTGCCCCAAACACCCAATGATGTGGGCTGCTCTCAGTCCAGGTAGCTAATGAAAGACAATTCTCACGCCCCAAAATAAGCCCATGAACCCTGCAACCCAACAGGTGTCCAAGAGAAAGACAAGAGAAACGAAGGAATTGTTTCTGAATGGGGCTGAGGCATTTTGTTGTGAGGCTATACAGGACGTTGCAATACCTCGGGATGGTGGCCTCTAAAAGAGCTGCGGCACATGGCAAACTCAGAGGAGCCATGGGCAGGCCTGCGGTTCCCACAGAAAGCCGTGGCATCTAACAAGCCCAGGCGACAGCAGGTAATTTTTGCCAGCCTGAGTAATAGGTCAACTCCTGACAGTGAGGAACAGAGGAAAGGAACCAGGAGGGGGAGGTTCAGTGAAGCAGAAGGGTCATCTGGCTTCCAAAGAGATGCCTGGTGCAAGTATGAGCCAAGTTTCCTATACAGCACCTACTCCATCAAGGCTACCAACGGTGCTAATTAAGCGGGTGCCTCCCAGGCAACCTTAGAAAGATTTATACTCCTCATTTTGCATTTTCCAGCTTATTCTTCCCCCCTCCAAGGTGGCACCACAATGGCTGCGTCATGCTTGTACAGGGGTGTGCAATTCCAAGTGTGACTGGTGGTCTGGAAGCTGTTTGCGGGTGAGGCTCCGTGCCATCGCTGCCATAAGAACCGTTGCAATCAGGACCCAAATGCCCCAGACGTCCTACGAGAAGGGCCAGTGCCATGAACGAGAGAGAGAGAAAAGGAAAAGGGAAGATGCAGCGAGGGCCCATGGGCTTGCAGTCTGTGGGGTATGAATGCACCTGTGGGCTCTGCTGGCTGCCCTGGGCTCCCCTCCCCATCCACGGGTTCCCAGTGTGCCAAAAACCTCTGCAAAGCGCCCTCTCCCCTTCTCTTGGGCACAGACGCTCCCTGAGAAATGCGGTTTCAACTCCCCCACAGTTCATCCTGGGGGCCCCGCACAATGCTGCCAAGTTCCTCCAGGAT
>NW_005842608.1:57476-71085 GCF_000455745.1 Alligator sinensis
TGCCACCGGCCCTCCCACGGTCCGATGGCAGCCTTCACAGGAAGCCAGCTGTAGATCAGCATACGGACTGGGAAGGGTAAAGACAGCTGCCTTCAGAGACACCCCACTGCACTGAACAAAACAAGGCTGGCCAAGGGGGCCCGGGTTCCCTTGGGCACAGATAGCCCCGCCAGCTCGCTTGTCAGAGATGCAGGTGCTGCTCTTACTGGGAGTATCTTTGAGTGTGGAGCAAATTCTTTTGGCTCTCCAGAGCAGATGTCAGATCCAAGAGTAGCCTTTGCTGGAAGAAGAGGCTGCTCCCCCAGACATGGGCAAAGCCGTTCGGGATGCCAGGGGGCTTTGTCCATGCTAATTACTCACAACTAGCCTGGTAAGGAGCAGCTGAAAGCCTGAGATTTTCTCTCTTTCAACCCCCGCTTTGATAACACAGCCCTGGGGAGCACCTATCTCTGACTCAACAGAATAGCGGTTTTCAGTGATCAATCTTAATGAAGACAGGAGCCGTGATGGAGGAGACCCCAGCAACTTTGTATAACTGCAAAACACATCAGTCTTTCACTTCTAGGCTGACAGCTCACCCGGTGCCCAGGCTGGACCGCCCAAATCACACTGGACTCTGCAGGGCGCTGGGGTCTACAGGACAGGAGCCGATGTCTCAGTTCTAAGGGAAAATGTGTCCATGTCCCGAGCCCACTGCCTCAAGTGGCAGCAGCTGGAAGTCTCAGAACAGGCCATAGAGACTGAACCCACCCCAGGGCCTTGGCCTCAGCAGCGACTCCCCAGCAGGAGCAGATGAGGTGCTTTGGCAGGAACCTGGGCAGCTTGTGCCCGTGTTGGCTGGGCCGCTCTGGGAGAAGAAGAGTCAGATCCTTCTCTCGCCTGGGAGTCGAGCGAGTAGCATCAAACCAGGTGGTGGGGCAGAGAACCAGCCCTTCATCTAAGGTTTCTTTCTGCAGGGCCCTCGGTCAGCGCCTCTCGTTAGCAGCAGTGAGCACTGACCTGTCAAAGGAGGGGATGATGGGCAAAGCAAGGAAGCCAGCTTGCCAGTCTGCTTGCACGCAGCTTCAGAGACCTGATTAGGGTGGACATGACACTTCAAAGCACAGTTCTTAAAGGCTCTCCCGCCCAGCCTGATGAAAACTGATGGCTCTCCTAATTGACCCTTCAAGACACACAGCTTTCCATTTTTAAACCATGTGGCCAATATTAAGCCAACATGCAGGGAACATTATGGCCATAAGGCTTTTAGCATTCGAATGTTTACAACACATTCCTCCCCTGTGGCATCCAGACAATTAGCGGCAATTAAACTCCAGCAAAAAATGACTGAGCTGGAGAGACCAGGGCATTTGACTGTCAAGGGCAGCAGGTGCTAAAAGCAGAGAACAGCTCTCAGTGCATGCATGCATGGACCACTGGGGAATACACCAAGCTTCACCAGGGCTAGGAGGCCTCTTTGCACCCGAGACCTGCAGCCACAAACTCGTTTCCACTGTAGCCTAAGTATATTTTTTTTCCAAGCTAGACATTCAAGCCACTTAACACGTCTGAAACAGAAAAGAGAATCTCATCTCTCTATGCTCCATCTCCCTGGAGGATCCTGCCTGGTTCTGGGTGGGCTGTTGCTATTTAATATGCAAGCTCAACATACAGGCTGTGCTGTATTTTTGCAAGGGGGAGTAAGACAAGCTCCACCCACACGGACTCCCCTCGCCATGGCCAGGGCAAAGCCGCTTGCAGCTTGGTACAGCCTGTTTCAGCACGTGCAGTCATCAGCTCCAGGGGCTGCAGACACACGTGGATTTGGTAACACATGGATTTGGTAAGCTGGCTGCCTGGATACTCATCGTATGCCTGGACCTGGCCGATCAGATGCATTAGGGGAACACCCACAACTCTCTAGGGTTTGTGGCCACTGCAAGGAAGCTAACAGCCCACTGAGTTACTTGCCTTACTGCTCCTTGGGCACTGCACATGGACAGCTGAGAGCAGCAGCCGAGAGCCCTAGGTCCTGAAGCTAGGAAAAGGTCACGTACTCCAGTCCCGCGGCACTGGCGTAGCTTATTAATACCAGGCATCGTCCGATGAGCTTCCTGCTCTTCACAAACACTAATTACATCTCCAGCGCCCTGGGTATCAACATTTCACAGATGATGAACTGAGGCACAGAGAAACGCAGTGACTTTGCCCCAGGTCACACAGTGAGTCTGGGGCAGCACCAGGACCCAGAGCGAGGCCAGCGCTCCCTGCTTTACGCTCAATGCTCCCGGGGGAGTGTGGGCATTCCCCATCTGAGAGATACTACTTTCCTCTTCACTGGCAAGTACGTGGGAGGCTGCTGGGGGTCCAGCTTCTGGCATCTCCATTAAAGCATTTTTGGTAGCACTTGTAGTGACCCCGAGAATAAAGAGGGTGGGTGGAGAGGGGCCAGGACACAGCCAGCCAGCCCCTCCAATCTCCCCGAGGCTGTGCCTGTGTGTGCAGAAAGGGCCGGCGGCTTTCTGAAGGGACACAGAATAATGCGTCTCTCTCTCTCTCTGTAGCAGAGGAACAGGAACGGGAACGGAGCCCTGGCTGTCATGCAGCACACAGGGAATCAATCACTGATCAGAGGCTCAGGCTGGCGCCCTGGGAAATCCATGGTTGTACATCTCCAGCACAAGCCTTTGAAGAGTGAGCAATTTATTGGCACCTTGCAAAAGCTGCACTGTGCTTTGCTAGGGAGGAAGGCAATCATCAACCATCGCTATGCTGATCAATCGTGGTCTGGAGCTTAGGAGCTTGCCGGCCTGAGCCCTGACCCCCTGTGCTCCACAGATGACGTCAGCCCGGATGCGGTGGGGACAAGCTAGGCCGGGATGGACCCCACTGGGCACTGCCAGGATTGGGTTCCTGCAGGCCTAGCTAAGATACCTGCCTGCAGCACCAGAGCTCCTCAGCTCTTGAATGGATTTCTGCTCATGGCAGGGTCATGCTATGACTCCCCGCTAGGCAGAACCCGGACACGAAGCAGACTCGTCCTCGCTGCACCCTCGCCCCACGCTCCGCCTCGGTTCTCCCCAGGCGCAGTGCAGCGCAGAGCATGGGATGGTTTGTATCCCAAGTTGCTCTGATGAAGTCAACGCAGACCAGTAAAGTGGAAGCTGCCTGTGCTGTGATTGTGATGCGGGAGAGTCTGAAACCCCAGGGTGTTTCCTTACCCTGTAAGATTCGCTTCAGCTTCCATGTTGAGATGGATGGAGAATCGTCAGGCTCTGCCTCCCCCTGTTCCCCACTTACGCGGTCCCAAATGGCAGACAAGTGGAGGGAAACAACCAAAATCAGCACTCTAGAGGCTGAATGCTGTAGGCTTTGGTTTTTTAATATAATGCTTCAATAAAAAAGGCAACTTCGGCAATTAATTCATTTCAGAAAAGGGCTTGTGGCCACATCAGAGCAAAACATGAACTGACAGAGTCAGGCTCCAAGGCACTTCTACCCAAACACCTTTGCATTATGCACCTGGCCCCAGAGTTGCAGCAGGTTTTCTGTCTGGTCCTAGACACTACTAACATGCTTTCCATGTATTCAACAGTCAGAGATCTCCAAGCTCCCACTGCCTGGGCAAGCCTCCCTCCCTGCTGTTGTAACTTGCAATCTCTGGCCAGCAGCTCATCAGCGCATCTATCCCAAGATGCAGAAAGGCTGCTCTGACGTAAATGGAGGGTGCCTGGTGCCAGGAACGACTGGTCTTTCTTCCATTCTAGCAGCATCTGAAGCAGCACAGCCTCTGGTAAGGCTGCATCTGTGTGAAAAGCAGCCCCAGTGCTGCCCTGCCTTCTAGTACCCGGCCTTCCCCAAAGACTTCTCCCCATTGCTGGAATGCAGAATAAACTCACTGCTTCTCCTGAGATAAGCCTTGAGAGAAACTCCTCATAAGTGGGTGTGTGGTTGCAGAATGGAAAAGCCAAGGGAATAGCATTCTTTAAAGGTAAAAATCATTGCTCTTCACTTGCGGTCCTGTGGACTGAGAACAAAACTGGAGGGACTCAATGTGTGCTGCCACCATCTAAATCAGCAGGTCTTAGCCTGGCGGTGAGGAAGAGCAGGACCCCTGCCCGCAGCACCTATCAGCACAGCATGACCCCAGCTGACTTACTGCCAGGATATATCCTGTCCCAGCTGAGCCCATGTTCTCCCACACACAAAGCTGCTTCCTCAGCACACGGGGGGAGGGTAGAGATGCCACAAGGCCATGACAAACCATGGAGTGAAAGCCCAGAGAGCAATCCTGCTGGTCCCATACAGTGCCAGTGCAGATGTGAGTGACTTGCCTGCTGCCTCCCATGATCCCAATACTGCGTTGGGAAGGCTGGCGACTAAGGGGCTTGCCCAGAGTCTCAGAGGAAGTGTGCGGCACAGCAGGACCTGAATCCAGGCCTCCCACATCCCAGACTTGGGCTGCATCAGTAGCTCAGCCTCTGCCTGCCATATCTGTATCAAAAGGCTTGTTGAGAAAATTGTAAAGCCCCTAGAGGGGTGGTCCAGGGCAACCTGTCTCCATGCAGGTTTGCCTGGTTGAATGCAGCAGCTTATCAGCCAACACCACATTTCGCAGATACTCTTTGCTTCTGCTAAGTTGTAAGGCCATAGCCTGAACCACTCAAATGCTCTGTAATCATGCTCAGCTCTCCTACAAAATGCATCTGTAGCTGAACTACCATGACTGTGTCCTAAGCACAAAGCAGACTTGATCCATGTTCCTGTGTGGTATGAAGTCTGTACCAGGCGACGGGCAGGGCAAACATCTCTGTGCCCTGCCAGGGCTCAAAAAGCATACCAAACAGACTGCACGACAGCTTGAGGGCAGGTAATAAAAACATCAGTGCAAACAGAAACAAGAAAGGAAGCAAATTTAACCTCACCATTGAAAACAAACTAACGATGCAGCAAACTGGTCATTACCTCCTCCCCTCATTCCCATTTTCCCTTAATGAACTGGCTAGTTAATGGTGGTCATCCAGGGGCATACACTCACTATCGCATCCTGATAAGCAGCCTCTGCTCAGGATCTGCATCAGCGGCTGGTGTCAAACCCACCATTATTTTCCACCTTAAAAGCCTAGCAACTGGAAAACCGGTCCATACCCTCCCTCCCCCCTTGGGTTGGATTCTGCTCTCTGTTACACCAGCACCTCCACCCTTGGCTTCATGCTGGCGTTACCAAGAGCACTGAATCCAGCCCCCTTCCCATTCTGTGTTGTCATTGGCAACTACCTCGCGCCTTTCCTGCTACCTGCTGCCACAGCTTGTCCCCACGTGTCATTCGCCCTGGAACCTCGGCCTCATAGCCAGCGGCTCGCTGCCTGCATGGTTTAGGCCGCAGGTGCTTGCTGGAGGCACGCTGAGCTCCTGTAATGTGCTGCACTCAACGGGGCTGTAGCTAAGCTGCAGGAGGATGGAAGGGGGAGCCCTGGAAGGGAAAGGGAGAAGCTACACAAAGGCTAGATGGGAAAGAGAAACACTGCAGGGAAAGCAACAGAACTGCAAGCAGCTGTTGCTAAAAGCAAGTGAGTTTAAGTCTGGCCCCACGCCCTTTTTTCCAGGCCAGAAGAACAGGGTCACTGCCAAGGATCTCTTAGCACCAAAAACATTAGTTAGACCAGGAGTTTTCCGGCACCTAGCCCTCCTGTTCAATGCCCATCCGCACCCTAGATCTAAGCTGCATGTGGAGTGATCCTGCTATGGAGATGGGGAGGAAGCACTGAGCACACACACTGCCGTTTAAACCTACGGCGCTGGTACTGGTAAAGTAACGGACTAACATACTAATGACAGGTGATGCGCACTCCATGGGTCAAAGCAGCCCCCTCCTTCAAAACAGCTTCAAATGTTGTCGGAGCACACACGTACAGAGGTGGTGGCATGGCCCACTGGAGCAGCAGGGAGCTGCAGCAGGTACGCGAGAGCCTCAGAGGCTGGCTCAGACTCAGAGCAGTTCTTTAATACTATTTATATTGCGCTTATTGATTTCCAAAGCAAAGCTGCAAACCTGCTGAAAAGGGTTTGCACAGAGGGGGGCTGCCTGCTTCTCCTTTTCATGCTGTCCAAAAGCTTTACTGTCTGTTTACTCCAAGGGAAGCGAGACCACAATCCGGGCCCTGGGTATTTGCTTGGCACACGTAATCAAAAAGCCGCCATGCACCTTGCTTTCAAGGCCCTTTTAATTTACTTTGTCCTCCTCCTCTGCCAATAATACAGAGATCGATGTTGCCACTTTGCCATTCCAAGCTCCTGGAGAGAAGCGATTTGCCGCTGTTCGGCCTGGCTGGCTCAGGGTAAGACCAGCCCTGCAGGACAGTGGCAGGTCTCTGCTTTTTAAAGCACAGGCATTTCCAGCAAACTACCAGCGTGTCAGATCATCATCCTGGCTTTATTGGGGCATCTCCATTGCCTCTGGGTGAGGAACTCCAGATTCACACAGCTGTTATGTCCAGAGGGGGATGTCTCTGCGGCAGTGACCAGGTCCAGCTGGGACACTTCTAGCAGTGCAGCTGACACTGGACGGACTTCCTTGGACTAGATGCCCAAGTGCGCAGCCAGCTTCTTGGGCAGGGGTTGCGGCATTAACTCAGCACCATGCCACAGCTACTCTGGTAGCAGCCCACCCTGGGTGGGTCGGCGTGAGCTGTAGTGTAGACTTGCCCAGAGCAGGATGCGTCTACTCCTACCTGGTTGTGTGTCCCGTGTGTTCACTCCTCTCACTATGCGGCAGGGACTCCATCCCATAAGGTGCTACGCACTCCTGGTCCTGATCCGGCAGAGCACACAGTCCTGTGCTTTATACACGAGTATTGTCATTGAGGTCGGTGCCCAAGTTAAGCATGTGCTCAGGTGCTTTGGTGGCCTGGAGTCAGAGCACTCGGTGCCTGGCAGGACTGAGCCACCAAGGCAGGAGTGCAGTGATCTTAGCCTTGCTATTTCTAATCACAATGGGATTGCACTCCAGCAGTTAAAGCGGGGCAGAGAGCATGAAGGCATATGGGTGGCAGCGGCAGAGAGAGAGGAAGGCAGTGGATTTAATGGTCACTCTTTTTGGCTAGCAGGAAAACTGACTTCAAAACGTGATTCACTTTTTCCCCTTCCCCACAACAAAGCAACCCCTTCCCTCCCTGACAAGGCCCCGTACACACTCTGCATAGTATCCAACCCCAACAGGAACGGCAGGCATCAGCAACTGCCCAGGATTATCTGAACAGCTTCGCGTGTCGCCTTGAAAATGGTACGAGGAAAAAAACTTCTGCTACTGAAGCCTTCAAATAACTCCACAGAACTTCTGCAGGGCTCTGGAGTAGAGACACATAACCCCCTTTTCAAAGGGATTTGAATTCATTTGCTCCCAAGAACACTGGAGCGGAAAGCCACATTCTCGTGCTGCCTTCTATTCTCCAGGGGGTATGTGGGAAGTGGCTCAGAAGATGGAGATGCTCGGGAAGCTGCACCACAGTACATTAGTTCTGGATTTTTACCAGGAAGATAATGAGGAGAAGTATTTTGCTGCAAAAGAGGCACCGAGTGCCTCAGTACATGTGCGAGAGCTACTAAGCTGCCCCAGCAGCCCCACATCATGATGTCCTATGCTTTAAACTGAAGCAAAGCTACAAACGAATTGCATTTTCTGGCTTGTGCAACTGCACTGCTCATGGCTCAGTCTTTTGAGGTCACCCTCCTGGAAATTCCCCCTGAGGACGTGGCACTGAGCATGCGAGTACCGGACAGGGATGGGAACAGGCACTGCTCTGCCATGTGTGACATGCCCATCGTGGTTAATCATATACAGAGCCCCCGCTTTAGCTCAAGTTATGGGGGTCTTTGCTTTGGGAACAGAAGGAGTGGTTCTCGTACTGCTCCGTGACTTCCTAGTGGTTCTTCAGTGTAATAAAAAGGGGGCCGAACATTAGGAACTTCTTTGGTTTTTAACCCAGAGGGAAGTCTGAGGCAAGGACAGCAAGCCCCAAAACTCATCCTCAAAATGGCCTGGTCAAGAGTGATCAGAAACTCGGGCGGGGCTGACTGCTATGGCAATCTTCGTGCTAGGCTTGAGACCTGATCCCCTCTGGATAGATAAACTAGCTCCTGCCTACAGAGAGGCCAATGTGGTCTAAAGACGTTTGTACTACATCTCTTATTTTAACAGAGCTGACCCTACCCCTAACCACCTCCCGCAAAGCTGACATTAACCACTCTTCCACTGAAATATATCTCCAACCAGCTTCTGGCACCCATTTCACAAAACTGCTTCAAATGCACACTTCCTATTATGCTAGTACAATTTTTGAGTGCGTTAAAAGAAACCACTATAATGGTGTGACATGCCACAAAACACTCGGGACAGAACACGGTGGTGGAGAGGAACGTACAAAATCCTCAGGCAGGAGCCTACATTCTAGTCTTTGACAACATCAGGAACATTTCAAGCACTACCTAAACATTAAATGCTGCTAATTAGTGGGGCAATGGTGATGAAGGTAGGACCTGAACCGGACAGGACAGGAAGTTTTGCATACCATACCTAACGCTCCATGTCATCTGATAGGCACTGTAACTTTTCCTGTATTTAACTGCAATGCAATCCAAACTCCTCAGTAGTCTGTCATTCATCTTTACGCCCTTGCAGCCTCTTTATTGCACGCTCCTGCGGGGATGAGGTGTCATCGTCAGAAGAAGAAGGTCTTCTGCAACAGCAGGGAATAAACGGATGGAAGTGTTGGAGGGAAGCCAACAGTCAAGACTGCAAAGAAAGAAAGATAACAACCACCCTAGAA
Source organism: Alligator sinensis (assembly GCF_000455745.1). NCBI lineage: Eukaryota > Metazoa > Chordata > Crocodylia > Alligatoridae > Alligator > Alligator sinensis. Next base: position 66,281 of record NW_005842608.1, read on the forward strand.
GAAATGCGGGGATGGGATGGTGACAGCCATTGAATGCCTCTCCTCTGTGCTTGGAAAATAATTTTGTTTGGGGGCTGAGTAGAGTAGGCTTCATTTTTACAAATGAATTTCAAAGATCCCCTGAGAATATCTGCCATTTTAAGGCAATGTTAGAGAGGAATAAAAACACTCCAGTTGTCAGCCTGATGTCTTCAGCACCTGATTTATTAATGATCGCTCAAGAAAACATGTTCTTGAAACTTGTGTTGGCAGCCCATTTGCTTCAGCATATTAAGTAACCATACATCTGCATGTGGGATCTTTCTCCTTTTTTCCTCGACCAAATTAGATCCTTTAAGCTGTAAAATGAACCAAGAGGGAAACATTGAAATTGGGCAGCTCACGGCCTGCATTTTCCACCTTTAAGAGCAGAGAGTTGACTACTTGTAGACTTGGTCTCAGCATGGGAAGAGAGAAGGATAGGGGGAGGAAGAGAAAACTGTAGAAGGTGACTTGTCCTTGGCAGGCTGCATTTTCAAACTAACGATAGCTCCCAAGCAAAACAATCTAAGTAGCAATTAGTGTGGCGAGATTAAAACAGGAAAGCAAAATGGATTTTAAAAAAGCCATTTGAAACCTTGAAACTGAATGCAGAATGATGCAAAACATACAAAGACACACACATGCACGCACACAAATAGCTCTCTATATATATCTTTAGTGAAAAATACCTAGACGTTTCTTGGTAGACAATAAAAAACAGACGCTGATTGTCTAAAAAGAACAGATGACGAACTTGGGAAGGCCAAGAATGATGACTTCTTGCAGAAAGGCAATTAGAGCTATATTATGTTTAGTGATTTTAAGAGAGAAAGAAACTCCTTCTATAGAAAGGCTAAAGGTATGTCTGTGAATCAACTGCTCCTGCCAGCATTAGGTACCCAAGAGGTGGGAACACAGAAAAAGATGACCTTGATGTTCAGAGCACATGTTAATCACAGCTCCGCCTCGTGATTCACTAAGCCAGTGGTGGCATTATTCTATGTACAGGCTGGAGCCAGCCCAAGGATTTGACGAATATTTGTAACCTGGGAATGGAGAAACTTTTTATTGTTTCAAGAATGCCAGGCAGTTGGTGCAGAGTCAAAGCTTTATTGTTTCCAGGTTTAAAATATTACAGAACATGAATGGGGAGGGGGGGAAAAAAAAGATCTGCGCAACATCCTAGCAAGGTACGAACAGTTCACACTCCCATCCCCATCTCCTCCCAAAGCCAACTGAAAGCAAGGCAGTTCACTGTTACAGATTAAGGGAAGTACATGCTTTCACACAGAGCTTCATAACACACATGAGTGCAAGCTACATCCTTGGTGGACGAGGCATTGTTCACAGAAAATATGCACGTGCAGCTTTGCAAGTTGCCGTACTGCACGTGGCTGTCCGTCTACATAGACTGGGCCTGATCCTTTACCCACATGGGACAGTGGGACTCTTTTCACTGCCATGTCCTGGATCAGACCATCCACCAGAGATGACTCTGCTGAAGTCAGAATTCCAGAAGTAGGAGGGAGGCAAATGGGTTTGTTGGGACTGACAAGGACCACCGCAGCCACAAATCTGTGTTTGCTTTACCCAAAAGTGTCCGACAAAACGTAACGGGAAGAGAAACATTTCCATGACATAAAACAACCAAACAAAGCAATAAAGATTGTGTAAGGAGCAAAACATTCCCCTGCAACATTGCCCGCATTGTGCTGGGGAGCGAGACCTAGGAGTGAAAGCAACCGTGAAACATGGTAGAAAACTGGCCGGCCTGTTTCCATTGTCCAAGCTGAGTGAAGTGTAACAAGGAAACAAGCAGCATGAAGAGTGACGCATTTAAAATGTACTTCGGTCTTAATGCAAAATGCTGGTAGTAATGCAGAGAAAGAAACAATTAAAAATGGGGTAACCTGTTCAAAAGTGCTTTAGGCCTATCTTCAGAAGCAACTTATGCACGGAGGGTCAAATTTGCAGAGGTTCAGTTAAAAAATGAAGACACGTCTGAGTGAGATTTTCCAAAGACCCTGGGCATCTCTGCATCTTGGTGTGCCAGAATAACTTCAGACATCTGTCCCTTTGGAGTTTCACTGAAAGCCCATGAGATTTAGGTTCCTAAATCAATCAAGTAGTTTTGAAAATGTTAACCTTTGGCCTTATATTTTTCTGGACTAGCTACCAATTTAAGGCACCTGCATTTTGGGATGTCTAACTCGCTACATTTTAAAGAGGCCTATTTTTCAGAAAGTCCTGAGCAACCACCCTCTGAAAACAAAGCTCCATTACGATGTCTCAAGAAGGAGACTTGACATGGATGTCCCTGGAATTGCTAGTTGGTCTCTAGTTAAGTCACAGCCCCCCACCCAACACGCACAGAAGAGGGAGGTTCTCTGAGCCCAGCTGTGGAGCACCCCGACTGATGGCGGGTACTTCAGCTAACACAGTGGGCTGGCCGAATTTTCAAACATCACTTAGGGTACAGAGGTGCCGACTGACAGGTACTTATACCAGCCGTGATGCTGAGAATCGCAACCTCTCCCGTCCATTCATATCTACCATGGGGAGGGGCTCAGCTCATCCCAGTTAAAGGAACTCAGAATTCAGAGAGAACCTAGACTGAAAGTTAAAACCAAGGACCTTAATAGTAGTTCCCATGCAGAACAGCAGCAAGGAAAGCAGCCATGGCAGGGTGCTCTCTGCAAATCCAAAGGGTGATCTGACTGAGTCCTGATATCTGATCACATTTATCTTTGTGCTGGGGCCACTTGGAAAAGTGTGCAGGTGGGAGGGAGTAAGCTGCGAAGGGGATGAAGAATTTATTTAGGGACGAAAGCGGAGTGTTGAGATTCCAAAAGGTAAGGTGACTCGCTCGTGGTAGTGAACTGCTTCTGAAACTATTACCGTTTCCTGGGCAGAACTCTTGACATCTCTTGCATCTTTAGCAGAATTATGAGACTGGTTCAAAGCCTTTCAGAGGCAATCAAAAGACTCCCACTGAGCTCCAGTTGCTGACTCACGTTACAGGAGTTGTGTTTGGCTTCATGATGTGGGCCAAACACTGGAGAAAGAGCTGAGTCCCTAGAAAGGATGGGAAGGGAGGGAACTCCCAGCCTTCCCCAACATTAAATAGTGAATACAAGTGCAACCAGCCAGATGCCACCTAAGACAGCACTGGAAAAGGGCAGAATGGGCACCTGGGTCACACAGGATTGCAGGACGGCAAGAACACACACACTTTGACAAGGGAAAACATTTAGCCAAGTCACCTATCAGCTGGCAACCAAATGGACTAGCCAGGGCATGGTTTGGACTTCCCACTGAATGGTCTGAAACATGCAGTAGTTGACACGTACAAAGAACTCACGATATCAATGTCTACACAGCGCCCTTGGAACAAAAACCAGAAAGTAGAGCAGGAGACGGCAGAAGAGGTGGGGGGGCTGCCTCATGCCAGTGTTGCTCTCCTGAGTAAATCAATCACCATCCCAATGAGACAGCCATGTCCAGTGGGAGGAAAGAGGAGCACAGCTGCACCTGCTTAAAGGGAGGCCCAGATTAAAAACAAGAAATCCAGTAATAATAGTGCTATTAATAAATACTTGGGGTGAAACCCTGGCTAAGTAGGAGCCAACAGTAAACTTTCATTGACTTCCTGAAGGCCACGGTTTCACCCTGAGCGCTTTACTGGGTGAAGCCCACCCCAGGCCAGAGAACCAGAACAAGGGCTCTGCACACTTATGCTCTCACTCAAGAGCATTGCTGGGATGTAAAGGGATGAACAGACCTTTGCCCTGGGTGGATGCTACTCAGGCAGTGCCTTTCATCCAAGGCTCCCGAAGCACTTTCTCACAGCGGACAATCCTCTTGCCCCCTCCAGTTTGCAAACAGGAAAACCCCAGCCAGGACACAAGGCGGATGGCTCAAGGCTGCTTTATGAGGCAAGAGTACCACGCAGGTGTGCTGACTCCCAGTCCAGTGCTCCTCAGGCCTCCCTGCCACGATGTGCTGAGATAGCCTGTAGGGAGGCAGGCTAAGTGTGGGGCTCTTCATTCTGGAGAGCAGAGGGAAGGAAGTTTCAGCAGACATCTTCACACTCAGTTGCCTGGGTACTATGGTGTCACCTGCTCCAGTCCTCTCTAGGAGCATCCCTCTGAGCCAAACATCTCCCATTCTTCGTCAGCTGGCAGGAGGCAAAGCAAATGACTATGGCAAGAGGACAGCAACACCCAGTGCCATGCAGCATAGTGTAACTAAGGCCTATAGGAATCCTGGCATCCCAGGGGCCACAGAGGGCCAGGGCCACATAATCCATGATGAGAATACGGGACTGGACGGGCGAGACAAGATCCAGGTCCAGCTGCAAGATTCTGACTCCCATCAGCGGCGGGGGCTTGTGTGGAGGCGCCGTTTGCCTTGAAAACAAATGGAGAGACAGGTTTGTGTGCTGGTGGGAGGGGGCAGATGCTCCAGACAGTTACTTCCCATTGCCTGCTTTTCCTTGGTGGCACTTTAGAAGCTCGCTAAAAATAATAATGCATAGAAGGGCCGTGGATCATAACGCCGCATGCTGTCAGCAGTCAGGGCCCATTAAACTTTATTAAAGTCAAAAGAGATGGGAGATGAGGGAAAGGAAATGGAGGATGGCAGAGAAAGCAGATTTCTTACTTGCATATGAAAACTGGCCCTGAGCTTCCTCCTTCACTAAAAGGGCCAACCTTACAAAGTACAGGGAGGGTGGGTGTTTAACCCCACTCAGGATCAGGCCCTGTTGCTGCCAGTGTTCCTGC
>NW_005842608.1:71415-135904 GCF_000455745.1 Alligator sinensis
TTTTGCTGCCAGTGTTCCTGCTGTTTTTCAACTGCCAACCTAAATCCCACGGGGAAAGGGTAGCCAACCTGTGACATGCATGCCACAAGTGGCACAAGGCAGCCTGCATGTGGGGCGGGCAGCAGACTGAGAAGGCAGGCAGCATGACTGCAGATAGGGAAGGGAGCAGAAAGCAGAGCAGCAGATCAGGCGGGGAGCACAAGGCAGGAAGCAGATCAGGCAGGGAGAGGGTGTGGGGATTAATTTGTGATGTCCCTGGAGGAAAGGTTGGCCCCCACTGCCATAGGGAGAGGGAGGCAGATAGGCCATCTCGGGACCTGTGTTTTATGCTAAGGAGCATCAAGGTAAAGCGCAGTTCCTCTTCCCACGGAAAAGCAAATGCAAGTTCCCTCCTTTCCCTCACTTGGGAGAGCCAAGTTACCCCCTAGATGCTCCCCCACAGCTCTGCTCCGGAGGCACCAGGACACCCGTGCGTTTGCCTGAAAGCTGGTGCAACAGATCCTCGCTGCCTGGTCATGACTGGTGGCCTCCCCCAGGGCACCAAGGGCAAGGGAACCGCCTCTCCAGCTAATCGAGCAGGACTTTCTCTTCCAGAGAAGCTCCGGCAATGCTGACCGTCTTGCTGAGGCATCTGACAAGGCTGCCATGATCGCAGGGTAATAACTGCTAGTGGAGCCTGGCGCTTATTCTGTCTCATGTCAACTAAGCGAGCCTGTCTGAACCAATCACTTCAAAAGACAGTCACAAAAAGCCAGTCTGTTTACTCGGGCTCTAAGAGACCCTTTGGGAGCGGAGGCTGGCTCCGGGCAGCCGGCAAGGTCTCGAGAGCCCTTCCTGCTGGACTGGCATCCACCTCCTCCAGTCCCAGCGGCTCTTCCTCCTGGCTCTCAGCAGAACGAGCAGGCACTGGGCACGTGTGGGAGACCCAACTCCTCTCTGCCCTGGGAGCGGCCCGGTTGAGAGCATCAGGCTGCACAAGAAAGCTTGCTGCAGGAGCTGGACCTAATGGCGATGCACGAGGCGCTACCAATGTCACAATCATTTATTCTGACAGTGTCTGGTCACTGGGAACTTGCCGGCACCGCTACTGAATGGGAGAGACTGTCATTTTCATATGGGATGAGGAGAAAAACTATGGAGAGACCCCTGCCGCTGGGCTCGGCACATTTACACAGACTCGGAAATACAGATATACACCTTTGGGACAGCTCTCTCTTTATGCCATCTTTCATCACACGTTATTCTGAAAGATTTATAAGCCCCAGATCTGGCACTCTGGGCTTGGTATAAAAATATTTCATAGAAGGTTTCTCAAGTGCAAACTGTGGACATAAAAAACCAGCAGTCTTGCTCTCTAAGCATAGTTGGGCAACACCCTCCATTTTCAGGGGAACAGCCTTCATCTTAAAACAAAGATGTACTGAACATGCTCTGTTTTAGAGGCTTTGCAAGTCTTTTATTCTTGTCACTTTAAGAAAAACATGTATGGGTGGGGAAAGTTTTGGTTCCGGCTAATTTCTGCTCCTTCTTGAAGGGGAAAACCTTCTAATTCCTTAAATGCACAAAGGGACCAACACCTTTGGAGATGCACATTTACAAGTATTCGGCATCTACATGAAGCCTCTTGTAGTAATCTCCTAGTGCCATTATTTTGTGACTGGGTGTTTGTATGTACACATACAGCAAGACTGCTTGATGCTACAGCTGGTTACTGATATAACTTGTTACGCAGAATATTTATGTCAATTGGGAATGAATTAATGAACCAACAATGCTGAAGCAACTTCCTTACCCAACTCAATGAGTCTGAAGTCACCTCCAAAGACTGTCAAGGAATCAGTCATTAAAGAAGTTACTGTCGTATTCAAATAGTTAATTAAGTTTAAAGGGACTATTTTGAGATCCAAAAGAAATTTTTTCCATGCTATTAGGGTGTTTAGATCCAATTGAAGCAGGATTTAAATTCCTATTAAGCCCTGATGTCACTAAAGGGAAATCTCAGAAAAGGGAGTGAATAGGAGAAAAAGCAAAAATGCTAACTTCAAAAAATGCCCTGAGAATTTCCTACCATGAGAAAAAGGTGGTAGAAGTTTACAGGATAGGTATTAACAGCCTGAACATCTATGAGATAAAGGTGCTACTTAAACCAACCCCCAAAGGGGGTGACCAGGAAAAGAAAGACAGCCCTGATTTCCTAAGCCAGACAAGCCCTGAAAGAGGGGACCACCCCTGAGCTGTGAAAGCTGAGAAGCAGTGCTCGGCTCACATCCCTCCACTCCACACAGCGCTGCCATCACCATAGCCCTCATCAGAAGCTTCTCATTACTGTTTGTCCCCTCTGCTAGCAAGAACAGCCGGGAGGAAAGCAGCCAGAGAGCAGTGTCAAGAAGCAACCCCCTTCCAACTCAGCACAGTTACTTCAGCATCATGGCATGGGGAGGTTTGGAAGAGCACAGCCCAGGAAGTGGATTTCAATTTTTCTTACACCAGTTTGAATGGGAGATTGAAATGCTACGGCTTCTCCTCTTCTGCCCCTCACTGTTTAGACCCTCCATCCATGGGGACGAAACATAAGCTAACCTTGGGAAACACAGAGAAGTTGGGTTTCACTTGGAATTAAGATTCATGATACCCAATAAGACAGCTCCCTAAATGCCGTTGTTAAAGTAACTGAGTTTAAAATTTCAGTTTCATAGGATTTAGTTGTACGATTCACCTTTGTCCAAATGTAAACTGTTTAGGTTATCCACAACAGACCAAACGGGCTTCACTAGTCTCTCAGATGCAGCTTATCTGTCCACCTATGAAGTATTTTAGTCCTTTAAATTCAGTTAGATTGATTTCATTACCTAAAGCGTACTTATAATGATATAAATTCTCTCTCTTCAAATTAGAGTACGATTTGAAGCACATCATGTGTACATCTGTCCACAGATGCAACTGAAATAGGACCCACTACTGATCTAGGAAGTAACACACTTCAGTCTTGTTGAAAAGAGAGCCCCCGGACGCAAGGGGCAGACCCCCTCTGAAAGGGGAAACCTGTTCAAAACTGCCCAGCAAGCGACATACAGGAGAGCCGGTGCCTGAAGGAACTATTATTCACTGTTTGTGTTTGGTTCTGTTTAATATTGCCTTTCTTTAACAGAAAACAGTCAGAGTTAATCGTTGTGATTATTTTGCTTGTTTTTAATTGTGGTGTCTCCTAAGACATGACAAAAAACCCTTTGTGACTGAAACAGTGTGAGTCACATTGCCGAATTGGCACTAAGAGAGACGACTAAGATCTCACCATTCCTTGCATCTCTAGACAATAAATTCTAATATTTTTTTCAGATAAAATTCCATGGTGCTCAGTAACTAGGAACACCCCTTTCCACCTCACCTTGCAACCACTGTCCCAACTAGCCCTGCTGTCTCCAGGGATGTCACTGCAACACCTGGCTACCTGCATTGCATTCACTCTATGCTTTTAAATGAATGAGGAAAGGGAAACATGGCAAACAGGCAGGAATGCCTTAAAGGTCCCAATCTTCAGAAAGCACTGAACCCCTATTCTCTAAAAATAAGGCCTCTTTCAGAGCATCTCAGGCTGGGAGCTCACAGCTGTGGCACTCTAACTGATTAGCTACTTGGGGAAATTTAGACCTGTGCTTTTAGCAGTTGGGGGCTGATCTTTACAAAGTTGTTCTGGGATCTGGACTTCCATCTCCTGTACAGGACCCTCGGGCAGGGCCAGGCTGGCTAATTGTGGGTCCTGTCTCACCACCCCACCCCATCTCGCTCGTAAATGCTGCTTATTTTAATGGGAATCATGCACACAAAGGATGTGGTTTAGAAATCTCAGCCACAGTTGTTAAAACTACGTTGGAAGTTCATGACCTTTTTCACCTGTCTCCTGTCTTACCCTGTACCCAAACCACTTGATCAAACTGCCATCCTAGCCTCCACCGGGCTGGAGCGGGAGAGCGAGAGGATATTAGAGAGTAGCTGCTTTGGAAGCAGCAGTGACTTGCCAACGTGTCTCTGACCTGGGTTTTGTTCTCAGGATGCCATAGGCCTCTGCAGCGTTACCACTTTGGTGCAGAATTAGAGGAGAGGTGAGCATGAGATGTAAAAATAAAACCCAGAACAAAACTTGAGCTGCTAATATGAGAGTGTCAGCAAGTGTCATAGTCTTTCAGAAAAGCAACAACTACATTCGCCTGCCAGGCACTTGTTCTGCAACAAGGTACAGGCAGCTTGAAAGACATGGGATCTTTCTCCCATGCCTGTTCCCTCTCTCTCATCACACCGCTGACCCCTGCCATGTGAAGGGCAGGGAGAGGAGCTGCAGACTGCGGAGAGGATGGAAGAATTCTTCAGGGTATGACCCCAGCCAAGCACAAATCTGTCCCCAGCACACCCGAATCTACCCCTGCCCCCACATGCTCCCTGGAGGCAACATGGAGCACAGTTACCAACTCTCCTGCCAAAAGTACCAGTCTCTCAATAAGGCTCTTTTCTTCTGAACAGAAAAGCTGTCCTGTGGCTGTTGGGAGTAGTATCTGCTTTGCAGTGCGACCCCAAAGCCCCAGGGAGGGATCAGGACCTCACTGCACTGGGTGCTGTACAGACAGTGCTCAGTCCCAAAGAGCAAACCCTCTAAACCTGCTCTGGAGCACAGGAGGAGGAGAAGAGGCAGTTGGGGGGTGTAGACAGACCCCTGGGGGGCTCAAGGCAGTATCATCCACACAAAGGGCAGCAGCTTGGGCACACCAGCTCCCCAAGTCTTGCCAAGCCCCTTTGCAGGGATAAACATGAAGCGCCAGACTTTGCATGCAAGCAAGGTTTGGAGGGGAAGCTGTGGCTCTGAGGCCAGGACCAGCACTTGGAGGAGGGGAGAAAAGGAAGGATGGCCAAGCAATGTCAGGAGAGAGCTGTAGCAGCAACATCCTGATGCCCCGTAGCCGCCAAGCAGAGACCAACCTGCACAGGCTGCAGCTTCACCACATGCGTCTGAGCCAGTGCATCACAATGGAGCTGTCAATTGTGAATGTCAATGCTCACTGCTTTTTTAAGGGGCTTAAAAATAAGCCTCAGTGCCTGTGGGCAGCACTGTAATCAAGAGGATGCCTGGGGGCAGAGGGGAGGGGAAAGAATTTTTATGCTAAGCAGGCGCTAGCACAAGGCAGCTTGGGGAAAGAGGCCCTGGAAGCTGGCAGGGCGGAAGGGGAGGCTGGATTTGAAATGGAGGGTCTTCAGGAGGGGAGGGCCCCGCTAAGCCAGCCCCCTCCTTGCTGCTCTCACAGCTAATTTACACCTCGACACAGGAGCCATGAAACCAAGTCACACCCATGCAGGGAGAGCAGCAGAAACACTGGCTCAGGGCAGAGGGGCGCAAAGCCGTAACTTAAGGGGTTACTGCATATGCTACCGCAAACTGCAGAGAGCAGACACAGGCCCTTCTTCCAGCTGCTCAGAAGCAGCTGTAACGGCAGCCCGTGCAGATCTGCTCTTGGATGCGCCATGCTGGATTCGTGTGTGGGGAGGCTGCACGTCTCCTCCAAGGAGGCACCTGGCACCGGGAATGAGGACTGCAGTGGCCCCAGGGTGGCTGCAAACCCTGAGGCTGTATGGGGGACCACATCCCATTAGGCTCCTGCCCTGAAAGTCACCCTAGCACGTGACTAAGTTGGAGCTGCTGGGCATGCCAAGCCGCAATGCTCTCGCAGCCCTTGCCACAAGCAGCTGGGCAGAGAACAGAGCTTCGGCCCAGAGCTTTATCAGGGGTACCTGCGAGGAGGCGGCATGAGATGGGGAAGGATAGAGAGGAGAGGCAGAACCAAGCATCCCAAAGCACCCCGCTGTTCAGAGCAGGCCTGGCCCTTGCTGCTCTAGCACGGCACTTAGCACAAAGGGGTGCCCCACCAGCATCCATGGAGTCCAGCTCTACTCCCTGGATGACACGGGAAGCCTGGCTCTCTGCCAGAGCTCCTCTCTGCCCAGCATACCGCACTGCCTGGCTTGGCTCAGAGCAAGCCTCTCTCTTCCTGAGGCGGCGCTGCCCGGGGAGTCAAGCTCCCTGCTGCCCCATGCTTACCAGGGATGGTTCTGCTGACATCGCTGTCCGACGACTCAGCTGGCAGGTCGCTCTGGCAGCTCTCCGTGGTGCCGAGGCCTCCACCACGCTCACTGCCCAGGCTGCTGCGGCTCTCCGAGAGGGCAGGAGAGTGGGTGCTCCCTAGGACCATGCCAGGGGTCCGAAGAGGCTCGCTGCTAGACACTGGGGACATACAGAGGGGGCAGGTTGTCATATGGCTATCTCCATTCCCAGCTCATCACAGGTTGCCAGACCAGCACCCACAGAAAAGATCTACCCAGGGCAACTGTGGGGTCCCATACCCTGCCCAAGTACCTCCCTCCAGCCTGGGCAGGGCCCCTCTGTCTGGGGTAAGAGAGGAACTTGTTGTCCCTGGTACTAGGAACCAGACTTGGAACTAAAGCCCACACAACTGGGTAGCCCTCAGCAGGGATCACCCTGGCCCATGGCCCCTCGCTACCCTGCACCATGCATGCAGATCCCACCCACAGAGCTCCTTCCCCCTGGATCCTGCACCCATGCAACAGCAGACAATTTGCAGCAGCAGCAGTAGGTCTAGTCCAGAGCACACCCTAGCCATGACCACCCCCACATACAGGCTGCCTCCCAGCCCGCTTCCTCACCTGACTCTGCTTGGTGCTTGCTGGACTTGCACCCTGGTAACCTTGCAGCCGGGGACTTGTCTTCCAGGCTGGAAGAGCTGAATTCTGAGTCACTCTCGCTGTCGCTAGAAACCACTGTGGGAGAGAAGGGGGAGGCTGGGGTCAGGATTATTCACAATGTTCCTAGCACTTGGCAAACAGGGTGACAGATGGATCCAAATAAAACAGGCGCTCACACGGACTTGATGATCACGTTCTCTCCCTGAGAAGAGCTTTACCTGCTGCTCCTACACAGTTGTTCCCACTCACTTCCAAACAGGATGTGCTTCACTTTTTATAGGTGCTTTAAAAGGCAGCGAGTGCTGTGCGTTTACAGCCAAGCCACACCTGAGCACCTCCACCTCCCCAACCTACAGCTCAGCCTCACATGCTGTGATGGGGATGCACTGCTGTACTTCCCTACTGCTGCAGAACAGCACTTGGCAAAAGCAGCCCCGTAGATTTCAAAGGAGCCAAGCACCATTGTTGCATCAATGAGGCCTGCGATTATTTGTCAAGTGCTTCACAACTAGATCAGGGACAGACGTGCAGCAAGAGGAGCCAGGAAAACAGCAGGGGCAGGCGCAGTGACCAGGCCAGTGCTCAGAAGAGCTCGGATCTTTCCCATTGACTTGCCTGCGTGGTGTTGAGCAAGTCCTTTCTCTCTCTCTTTGCACCTCAATTTCCCAACCTATGAAATGGGGGCAAGGATCTGAAGGGCTTGTCTGCAGGGGAAGTTGTTCCCAATTAACTCTGGGTGTGGACACTCATGTTCCCCTCCGGGAGTTGTTCAAGAAGAGCTGTGATGCTTTGCATCCACACCTTACCTTAACCCCTGCCACCTTCCAGGTGCAGGCAAGCCACTGGGAGATATGGCTTTGGGATCCGTGATGAAAAGCACCAGGTAAACAGAGCACTGCAGCGTTCTTCCCCCAAAGTAGACCGACACTGCAGAGGGGAGGAAGCCAATGAGCCCCCACGACGCTGCCCACGACACACTCTTGGGCACTCAGTCTGTCCTGCTGCTGGACATCCGGAGCAACAGGGCTCTCCTGAGGTCCAGAGGGAGACTACTCCCCCAGCAAACAGTGCCTCTAACCCACAGAGCATTATTCACATCTCCCTTGCTTGAATCTGATTCCATTACTGCAACTGCTTTCTTTCAGTCTCTACCATTTTTGCAAACTCAGCAGAAAAAACCCTCAATTTCCCAGATAAGAAATCGGAGGGCACCTCTTGAATTGGTAACCTCCTCCTGCTGCACTGCCAGCACAGGCAAGCACTTCTGCTCCTTACATCCCATTTACAAAATCCAATTTGACTGCTGGCTGCTTTACGCGGAGTGAGAAGGGAGTTTCTCCCAACAGCAAAAGCACTTCATGCAATGGCAGAGATACGGGGGGGAGACAGGGAAATATCTGCTTTTCGGACTGTGCCCCACAGATCCCTCCCATTTGACTGAGGCAGGTAGTGTTTCTGCCCAGTGTTCAGAACATGGTTCTCAGCTCCTAGTGGTAAATTTGAGGTCAAGCAAGGCCCAAGCTACAACTGCCTCCTGGGAAAAGCCCTACTGCTCATGTGTGTTTGCTTGTAAGCTTTCCTCTGACCCATCACCACAGTATCGGAGCATCTTCCCCACATTCAAGCCGTCATCCTCTGCACAGTACCGTTATTGCCATGCAGAGGTGAGGAGACAATCACGCAGTGTTTAGAAGACTTGCCCAAGGTCCAACAGGAAGCTTGTGGCAGAGTTAGGTGACGAATCCAGGCTCTGCCAAGTTCCCTCCTCAGCCCCACGCCCCAGCAAGGGCATTACAGAACCCATGCAAGATGCAAAGAACAGGCGCATTTCCCTCACAGGAAGGCTGAACAGGTCCGAGTCCAACCTGGTCCTCCCAGGTCTGGCTACTCTGCTAAGGGCAACGTCACAAGAGACCGCAAAATGCTCAGACACCTCTGTAGCAACGAGAGCTGTCAGGTCACCCGCTCTCCGTGGTGCTCAAATTCATTGCATGTGTTTTGCAAAAGATACAAGCCTATTAACACTGTGCAGGGCAAAAGGGCTGGTGTATTTTCTCTCCATGCACATGTAACCTGTTGAACATTTCCGTCCAGGGCCTCTGCAAACACTATTGTGTTGAAGCAGCTCTCCATTTTACACAAACTATTTTTTTTTTAAATGTAATAATAAAAATAAAGCATTTCTGGTGTTATTATCTCAGAGTATATTAAAGCTGGCTGTTGGCATTATTGGAAAGCTATTGAGATTGACCTCCCCACCAGCTCCCCTCGCACAGCAATCTTGATCAGAGCAGCTCCGCAGAGCTGGAGAGACAGCGCAGCCCGCCAGCCTATTTTCTCACTCCGATCACCGCATTCCTCAATGGCACCAGCTCCTACTGTGTCTGCGACACTCTCCTGGGCTGGCCCAGCCCCCGGGCACTCTGTCTACCTGCACCATCAGACATCGGGCTTCTGAACTGCTTTCATAAATCCTGCCAAAGGGGCTGCAAGAGCCGCTGACTGGGAACGGACCTCCACTGCCAACAGGGCATATTCTCACTAGCATCTGGGCCTTCCAAATGAGTTGTAAAATCATGAAACCCCCCTGGCTTTTCCCAGGTATCTAGAGGGAATTTAAAAACACAAAACAAAACCCCTAGCCCCAAATCCCAGGTCTTCTGCTGGAAAGCCTGGACCTTGGTGAACTGGTCATTCTGGCACTTGTCTCTTGCTGGGTTTTCAAAGGACCAACCGCCTGGTTCCCACAGTCCCCGGCTCCCTGGGGAGTCCTGCCCTCCCAGTTGTGACGCATAGTTGATGACCCCTTAGGGTCTATCCATCAAAGCCACATCTGCTCCCGTCTTGGAGAGACTTTTACAAATGAAAGCTGGGCTCGGGAATTCACCTGGGGGACATCGCTTTGTGTCTTGCTCCGCAAAACAGAGACTGCTCGAGGAAGGGCCAGGGACAAGGCGGCAGGAGATGGTTTATCATCTTGCTGCCCTGTTTGCCTCTAAATGCTCCAGAGAGGAATGGCTGTGTGTGAAAGGTATTAACGAGTATGGGGCACCTCTGACTCCTGGGCCAGCCTGTCTGCTCTCTTTCCATTGGTGGCCATTAGAGCATATTTTACCCACTGTGCTAATGTTTCCCTTTAAAGCAATTTTTCTCCCAAGACTCCCTGACCTTCTGCTGGAGCTGTACGGAGACCAGAAATCATAAATCTGGCACTCCAGCAGATGCTGATAGATCAACAGGAGCCTTTTGGGTGGCTGCATTTTCAGGGCACGTGATGCGTTTGTCCTTCATCATCTCTGCCAGGCTGAGATGTACTGCTGTGTTGTCAGCCAAAGCGCTGGCTTCGGCCTCTGCATGAGGGGAAGGGAACCCCAGCTCCTCTCTGCTCAGGGTAATTCCAGGTCCTCAGTGATGCCTCCCTGCTCAAGGAAGAGCTGCTGCTCCACCAGCAACGGGTGTGTGCTTTGCTGCTTGAGTCTTGGGTTCAGATGGTGCCTCTGCAAGCAGTAACAAAAGTGTCCCAGCTAACTTCAGGGGGGGTCACCATCCCTTTCATGTCTTCAGATCCACAGGATTTATTCCTACTGGAGCATTCAAAAGCAGGTAGAAGGGATTAGGGCATGAAGGTGTGCATGTGTGTGCGTGTGCACACACACAGAAATCACTCTCCAGCTCACCAAGCGGTAACACTTTGGAGCAGTACTGAGAGCTGAAATTCATCCTTCTCCAGGATCCACCTGCAGCTGGAGGAACCAAAACTGGCTTTGTGCCTCAGTGTGGCAAAGGCAATTCTCCCGTTTGATCCATCAAAAGCTGTGCATGGAGTACATGTCATGTCCCCTTTTCCTGAGGTACACGCATGGGGAGTCCAGGACAAACCCCACACAGGGAGGCCGAGGGCTGTGGCCGCATCATTCCTCTCCCCCTGAGTGCGGGGTAAAGAGCAGGCAGGCGCACAGCAGTTCTGGCTCTTTCCTTTAAATAATTGGCGATGGCTCATGTTGATGAATGAAAAACGTTTGGAGCAGCCTCGGCCTCGCTGCTGCAATTTGACAAAGCGGCAAACACCTGGATGAAGCCTTTGCAGCGTGACAGGAGAGGAGAGACGCCGCTGGCTTCAGAAACGCCACCAGCAACAAATAAATCAGTAGAGGTGACTGCTGGGTGAAAAACTCTGAGGCTGCCTGCAAAAAGGAGCTTGGGGGGTAGCCAGCACGGCAGCGCAGAGAGGAGCCACAAGAAGTACTTGGGGTGGGGGAGCCCCGTTACAGCAGAAAGGCAGCACAGACTGGTGGAGAAGGCGCCAGGGCTTGGGAGACCTGGGTCTTGTTTCCATCTCTGCTCCTAGCCTGCTGTGCAGCCTTGGGGAGGTGCTTTAACACCCCACGCCTCTTGTCCCATTCCCACTGGCATCTGTCTCATCTACCTAGGCTGCAGGCTCTTTGAGGCAGGACCTGTCCAAGTGGGGGCCCACATATCCCCTATGGCCCCTGCGGGTAGAAAACAGCAGCAGCTCCTGTTTTTGTCTGACAAGTCCCACCCACACCCTCCTCTGCCGAGGACGCTGAGGAGGGACCTTGGAGAGGTGGGCAGCCCCTTCTGCGAGATGTACGGGAAGGCGGTACATGTCCCTGTGCCTCAAGAGCCCCAAGAACGAGCAGCTCTCTATCACATCTGACACCTGTCCATCACCTCCCCTCTGAGCATCCTGCAGTGCTTTGGGGCCAACACCCTGCCAACAAGGAAAAAGTATAAAGTCACTGGAATAGGCAGCCAACTCTGCACCAGAACTTAAGAGCCCACAGAAGCAGTTTAGGCCAGGAGAGGGAAAAAAGACATTGCCTCCCAGAAGGATTTGAGGAAGATGGATTGGAATTCAGCTGGAATTGGGCTAGGACAGTCGAGTGGATGCTAAGAGAATGGCAAAGGCCACGGAGGCCTGGGTGGCACCTCTGGCAGCACAACACCCTTTGACCCCAGGGCAAGGGAAGATACCACCTCTCAGCTCAGCAGCACCATTCTCTCTATGCATGTGCCAACCCAGCAAGCCCCCTCTTGGCCTGGAGACTTCAGGAAGGACAGCACCAGGTTATCTGGCCCCAGAGCTATGAATAGGCAAGTCTCTGATGGCTTCTGCATCCTCTCACCTGGGCATTGGGCCGCATTAATCTTTCCAGCAAGTGCCAGGCATCCAGGCCCACGCATCGGGGTTCTGCTTATGAGCCGAGTACAGCTCTGTGTTCACACCACATCTTTAAAAGCACTTTGAGCGCTCTCTCCCAGAGCAATAATCCCCAGGGACCACAGGGGAGGAGAAGCGTCTTACCACAACAACAAAACCCCCCATGATACCTCATAGAAGAGGCTCAGGAAAAACATCTGCTTGGATTGAACCCACAGGGAAGGGAACACGACACACCCCAAGCAAAGTGGAGAGCTGAGTAGCCAACAAACCCCCACAGGAGAAAGGGTCCTCCCCTCCTGGGTGCCACAGTTAGAGCCCAGGTTCATTTGCACACAGAGGAATTATCATGCCAGGATTGAGAAGGACAGGACAGATTCTTCTTGAGGGACCAGCAGGGATACAGGCAGGCGGACCTCAGGGCTGAATCTATCTGCACCCCATCGCTGCAGTGCTGGGTGCCTCACAGTCTGCAGTGGATTTAACTCCACAGCACCTATGAGAGGTAGGTTGGTGCTATGCTCCCCACCGCACAGCTGGGGGATGGAGGCACAAACAAGCTAGATGACTTGCCCACAGTCACCAAGGGAATCTGTGGCAGAGGTGAGAGGGAGGTCTCCAGACCACAATTGCTTGGACCCCCTGCAGGAGACCCAGGATCCACTCCCAGATCAGCCACAGACTCACCGCATGGCCTCCAAAAGCCATTTTCTCTCTCTGTGCCACAGAGTCAGTGGCCAACAAGGTCCCCACATAGAAAGGGGAGACACGGACACCAGGGTGGGTGCGGACCGTGTAAGGCTGCAGCTGAGGCACTGGTTGGCTGAAGAGGGTCCCCATACGTGCAGTCAAAACGGGCTGCATGGCTCCCAGCACAGACAGGGCAGCCTGCCAACACCCCTGGGCTGCTAAGCACTCCCCCAACTCCCCTCCAAGCAGCAAGGTAGGGCAACATCCTTACAGGCAAAGACTTCAGGAAACAAAGCTGTGCTGTCCTGACCTGCGGCTTCTCCCTGTGCCACCTGCGGAGAGATGTGCCGGTGCCTCCCCTGGCCACGAACTTGTACACTTTGATACAAGAGTTGGAAAAGCAGCGGGGAAAAATATGGCAGCGTGCAGCTCTGGCACCACACAGAGCAGCAGCTCAGGGACCGGGTTTTCCCCCAGCTGCTCTGAATTTCTCTCTGCAAGAGAAAAACATTGACCAAAGGAAATCCCTGCTGTTTATTTTCCCCCTGCTTCTAACTGGCCGGTTCCCTCCTGACCCAGTGCAAAACACCGACATGCATGCCATCACGGCTAACCGGGCCATCCTCCAGCCTCAGAAATGTGCTTTTCTCCCAGTGACAATACATGTTTGTGCCTTAAATAAAAATCACAGCATTCCCATGGCAACGGCTTGTTTATTACAGGAAAAACTAAAGGCAAGAGCAAATCCCAGGGTGAGTGAGTGTGCGAGGAAAGAGGGGTGTGTAAGAAAAACAAACCCAACAACCCCCTTTTGCTGGAGAACAAGGGCTCAAGAGCTAGCACTGGGTACCAGCCCAGAGCACCATGTGCAGAGGGGTGGGATGTGAACAGCCGCCGATGTGGTACATGCACGCCCAAAGTTGCCCCTGGCAGCACAACAGTAAGGAAGGGCAGGGCTGCTATTTCCATTATAGGGGGCTCAAGGAAAGGTCTCACCGGCCACCTGTAGCAGAGCAGAGACTCTCTGGGCTCCCATCAGACCATCCTCCCCTTCCTTAACCCAGATCAGGGCAGGGCACTCATGACTGACTGATCTAAGCCCTTGCTGACATTGGCACTGCCACTGCCACTGCCTTGCATGCTCCGCTGTGCGGGACAACTCTGGGACGCGAACACAAACAGCTGGATTCACCAACATGGGCTGTCACTTTAATTGTGCAAAATATAATGTGACAAATGCTTACCTAAACCTGACAGCCGGAATAATGAGCCCCTTCTGCTTGGCTGCCACAAACAGAGAAGAGATTTCTGCTCCCAGCCCTCTCCAAGCTGGTGGGAAGCAGCTGCCTCAACCTGAGCTGCTAAACTGAGCCACTCAAAGCAACAGGCCAATTATGCTCCCTGTGCCAGGCTGGTTTTCCTTTTAATTCCCCTTAATGCTGAGCCTGGAAGCTTGGCTTGAGCCCTGCAGCAATGCGATGGGACCCAGCATCCATCCAGCATCCCCGTACTCAACAAAAATTGTATAAAAGCCTGGAGACAGAGCCCACCTCCAAGCCTGAGAGAGCTGGAATGTGTCTGTTAAGCCAATCTTCCCCCTTACTATTGCCTAAGGTAACAAAAATCCCATAAGGAGCAGCCCTCATCCGTTCTGTCAGAAGGACAGTAATGCCATGATTCATTCCCAAGGACATCCTGCCTAATAAGGCAGCTCTACATTTTGCAGCCTGCCAGGTCCTGGCCTGCCCAGGGTCTGGCAGGTGCTACGCATGTGTTGTCACTGGGTGGAGGTCTGGCAGGGTGCGGGTAACAGAGGCCATGTCTCATGCTTTCCACTTTGATATGAGCTGAAGGTTCCCAGCCAGGTCCACGCTGGCCTGTTAATGTGTTACCGAACACCTTGGCTAACCAACACCACAGACCTCAGGTCCATCTCAGAGGTGTCACTTCACGTCACCTTGGGATCAGTGCCAAGGGGATGTCAGCCACACACGCAGACTGGCAGCAGACTGATCTGTAACCTCTGCCTGGAAGGAGGCAGTGAACGGCTTGCATGCAAACAACTGTCACAAGGGAAGCCAAAGGGCGTTCCCTAAATGGCTGAGAGACTTGAAGGAGAAGTGATTGAGGTCAGCATCAGAGGCAAGGCTGACTGACACAGGGCACCAGCAGGATGCAAGGGATGCATGAACTGAATTTTATGGACTTTTATGAATAAGGTATGCATTTTGTGGAATTTTATGAATCCTATTTTCTAATTCAGTTGTCCTTCTGTGAAATGGGGATACAAAACTTCCCTTATCCCAGCTGTCATCTCTCCCATCTGTTTGCACTGTCAGCTCCTTGGGGCAGGGATGCATCCTGCTATTCTGTCCAGCACAAGGTGCCCTTATCTCCAGCTAGGATGCTCAAAGCTGTCCTTGTTTATGTGGGGAAGAAAAAATCCACAAGTAGAGCCTATCTGCCTCTGAGCAAGGTGGGGGGAGTCTGTACCTGGTCCTCTTGGGTGGCAATTTTGTGGCAGGCAGGGCACTAGCAGGAGAGAGCTGTTTAAAGGGCAAGGATGAAAAGAACTAAATGCTCTTGTATCCAGTTTGCTCATGAGTTATGACTGGGGGCTCCCACGGAAAGCTGTCTAAAGGACAAGAGGCAGGAAGAATAGCAAGGGAAGAAAGCAGGACATAAACCTGGGCAAGGACCGTGATCATATTATTCTGCCTATAAAATGGCAGTGAGCTGTATATCTGCCAGAGCAGGGGAGAAAGGCTCTGCATTGCTTATTCCTATTAAAGGAACACTGTTATCAAGGCAGCTTTTGTGCTCTTTGGCTGGTTCCTGACTCTGCTTGCCACCTGAATGATATTTATGGGGAGCTGCTCACTCAAAACACGCTAGCCCATCTCCTCAGAGAACAGGGTCCAATTTGAACATTTCCCAGCATTGCTATGAGCATTTCAAACAGCAAGGCCCTCTCTGACACCAGCAAGAAAGACACTACTAAACTGAAGCTGTCAGAGACCAGCAGAAGGCAGGAAGGCTGGGCAAGACACTGGCTACATCTTTTAAGCAGCAAGCTCTTTGGGGCAGGGTCTCTATTCTGTATGGAGCCCGGCGTAACAATGGCAGCTGGGCAGAGATCAGCAGCACTTAGAATCACACTCACTAACAGATACCCCAGGACCATCCGCACAGAACAGGTGGGGAAAGAGGAAGGGAAAAAGGTGGTCGGAAGTGATTCAAGTCTCACGGCAAGTAAGCTGCAGAACCCAAGAGCTCCCAAATCAATGCAATGACCACTAGGGAATCTTTAACCGCCCTGCCCCTATTGCCCAGCCCTAACCATCCAGCCAAGCATGTTCAAGGAAAGTTTTCCCCAGCTCAGGCAGTTCCCCCCAACACTTGGGGTGCTGTGAGCCCAGCATAAACAGTCAACGCAAGGAGGCCGCAGGGGACTGACCTCTCCCTCTGGCCCAGGTGTAGAACCGGTTGGTCTCGATGCCCTTCACCCCTTGCGAAGCAGGCTCTGGTTGTTGCGGCCGCAGGAACAGGTCGTTGGCTTTGCTGGAACTTTTCAAGGGCAGGATGTACTTGGGCAGCCCCTTGTAGAACCACGCGCCGGACCGCTTCCAGACCTGCTGGGGCACAGAGACATTTTTACCCATGGGAGTGACTTTACCCATAGACCCACAGGTTCCGACCATGTGTGCAGGAATCTACGTGTACCCCGAGTCAGCCATCCTAGGCTCGCTCAACCGAACCCAAGCAAGAACTGCGGTGACACAGTTCATCATCTTCTAGCTCACCATGTAATCCGAGATGCTGATCAGTTCCTTGGTGCTAGTGTCTGTGAAACCATCAGTGCCCCAGTTGCTCTTCCCCACCCCAAATCTGACTGTCCTAATTCCCAGGGAAATACCACGACCATGATGGTGGCTGGGGAAAATTTATTTATTTATTTATTAATTATTAAATTTTCCGTAGTCCAAGCCAAATTAGCCCAAACAAATTCCAAATCCGAGAGTCGGTCCAGAATCGTAAGTGGCCCTACTACCAGCAAACATCCTCCACCCCCATCTGGGGCTTTGGATGTTTCCAACACCTTTGGCAGGCATCCCACTTGCAGGCCCAAGCCCAGAGGCTTGGGGTTCAGATGCCCCGAGTTTTGCTTGCCCTCAGCCGTAAGGCCCCAGGGGCAAGCAAGGGAGGAGTCTCCCATTTCCATAAAGGGGGCTTAAAGCCAAGACCTTCCCACTCTAGCAGCTAAGTGGGAGGTTTACTACACATTTCCTTGGCAGGTACTATCCCCGTGCCAGGAAAGCAGTCTTCCCCGGTGCAGCTAGGAAGACCGCCTCCCTGACCAAGGTAATGCAATTAAAACGGCGCTGTGTAGCGGAGGGTGCACCCTTGTCTGCTTGTGGACAGGACTCCCTATGAGAGCCTCATAGTTAGCTTCCCACTGGCCAGCTTGCAGTGGGAGGATCTTGGCTACACACCGACTTTATGGAAATGGGAGACTCAACCCTAGCTTGCTCCTGCGGCCATACGGCTGAGGGCAAACGAAACTCGAGGGCATCCGAAACCCAAGCCTCCAGGCCTGGGCCTGCATGTAGGATGCCTGCCAAAGGATATGGAAGTATCTGAAGTCCCAGGCTGGGGTGGAGGATACTTCCCGGTAGCAGGGCCACATATAGTTCTTGAATGATTGAAACAAATATGGACCTGATCTGGCTAATTTGACCTGGGACACAAAAGATTTTTCCTTAAAATAAATTCCCATGCCTCTACCTAGAAGAGTAGGCAAGGAGAGCTCCCATGATCCACCTAAACTGAGAGGGATCTCGGAGCAGCCTTCCAAACCTCAGGAAGTTCACAGGGTACTGGGCACTGCCAAAGTCTCTACGTGCTTCCCAGGGATGAAAAATCTTGCCTGTGTGAGAATAATGAAAGAGTTTAGACCTGCAATAGCTAATGTTCAAGCCCGACAAATTCCAATTAGGAACAAGGCTCAGATTTAAACAGCAAAGGCAATTATGCCCAGAACAGACTACCGAGGCAGGTGGTCAACTCTCCATCTCTTGTGGCTTTCTGATCAAGGCCAAATGCTTTTGCTTTAAACATTAGCTAAGCTTGCTGTAGGATGAACTGAGAGGCACTCTCTGGCTCGTGGCAGGCCCAGATGTTCCAGCGGGCCCTTCTGGGTTTCAAATCTATGATGAGAAGCTCTTGTGGCAAGCGATGCCACAACCTGCTTAACTTCGAGCAAACAGCCTGCTCCATCAGCTTCCAACACGCTCAAAGTTATGAATGGGCTAAAGCGTGTTCCTGAATCAGGTCATTAATTATGTTTCTCTTTGCTTTTGAGAGAACCAGGGAACCACACTGTTGTCTCCAGAACCAAGGGGGCAGAAGCTACAATATTTCTGCAGCAGTAACAATGGGCTTATGAGATGCTGGCTTGAAATTCATCTTGCAGAGAGATTCAAGCTGAGACAGACAATTTAGCAAATGCGCTCAGAGCTACAAGAACAAAAAGACAATTCGAACATGCAGCAGGAAAGCAAACGAGAGCTATAAATTGTAGCACCTCTTGTAAGAATACCCAGCACTCGCTAATTTAGTTTTTAATGCCAACATTGAGATGAAGAAACCCTATTAAATACATTTAATACAACGCTTGGTATGAGGCAGAGGAAGAGGAATGGAGGAGAAAGGATAAGAGTGCAGACATGAAAAAATAATATTGAAAAACCCAATTTAATTTGTGCCTTCCAGCAACCTAATAATGAACTAATGAGACACCTTGTTCAAGAGTAAGTTAATATATTAAAACAGATAACATTTCTTAACTATCTCATGCAGTGGGTGCAAGTCCTACAGTCCCGCTCGGAGTCAGGGTGATTGAAAGAGAATCGCCGCTTTGTGATTAGGAACATTTTTTTACCCCGAGCTCTCCAAGCACTTTGGAGATGTGGTTATCAGCATGCACATAAGCACAATTGTAGACATAATTAATTGCGGCAGGGATTTTGCAACTTGCATTTGAACTACAGGGCATCATCAAACACTGCCTGAAATATTGGATGATGATAACATCTGGCTCTAATAAAGGGCTTTTCTGACGTAGAGGCCACAAAGCACAGTGCAGAGGGGAGGAGGCATCATCACCTCCCCCATTATACAGGTGAAGTAGCCAGGGACACGGAGAAGGGATTTACCCCAAACCAGGCAGCAGGGAGAACAGCACCCAGGTCTCCAGGCTCACAGTCCACAGCCCTCTTTGCTGCCTGTCAGGATCAGCACTGTACTAGGTCAGCCCCTGGGGGAGCTGAGACCCCCACTGGCTTTTTACTAAGCCAGTTACTCCAGACTCTAACATGTGCTAATGTGAGAATGCTTCATGGCTGAATAGGAACCATGAGCAGCAACAGCAGCCTCCAGCAACTGCCCCAGAAACCCACTTCTACAGCCCCATCTCTTGGCTACTTGCAGGGATGATGCTCAGGTGCAAGGGAAACAAGGGCCGTGCAGGCACAGCCCCCAGCCGAGGGCAGAGTCTGCCTAATAACAATCTCATCCCATTAATTAGCGCCACACTTAAGGACTTGTGAGCTGAAATGTAACGGGTCCCACGCGTGTCAGCTGGGGGCAGACGGCGCTCATTGTGCATGCACTGCAATCAGGACTGATTGCAGAGCACCAAGACAAACAAAAGCACACCTACCAGGAGCGGGGGTGAGGGTTTTGCTCTGAGGCATCTCCTGGTTTTTGCCTGTTCCTTTAGACTGGCCCCCACAGATGGCCACGTGACCCTAGCAGAGGCACTGGGACTTTGCGTGGCCTGACTCAAGCTGTGTGAACTTTCAGGCTGGCAGTACACGGTGCTCCCTTGTTGTAATTGCAGGGGATGGATGTGCTCTCTCTCTTTATTCAGCTTCCTCTGAACAGACCTCACAATGTCTGCATTCAAACAGGAAACACCAAAGGACCCAGCGCCTCCAGGCAAGGTACAAGTCCAAGGGCACAGCAACAAAAACACGCATGCAAACAGGAGCACAAAACCTGGGTGATACGCAGGTTTTGTCCTGCCAAAACTGGATCTGTTTGCGAACGGATGTGGGATGGCCTGCCTGCTGAAGATACAGCTGCGCCACAATAAATGGTCATGTACGTGCAAACACCTTTTACTGGTGCTTATAACTAGGTCGCCATATAACATACTATACAAAAACCTGCATTTAGACCAGCCTTAATCAAGGCAAGAGAATTTGCGCAGCACTGAACTCAGCACGCTTGCTCCCATGGGATATGTGTCCCATGTCTGAAACGACATGGTTTAAATTTTTTTTTAACCTAGGTGCACAAAGTGTAGCTTCAGTGCCCAAGAAGCAAACTGAATCCACTGACATCACTGGTGATCATGCTCCAGGAGAACAAACAGCATGACTCCTTACTGACTTTAGATTAATAAAGCAGATCTATAAAAGTGCTGTAAAGATAAAACTCTTATTTAAAAAGAGAGATGCGTTCTTTCCAAGCAAAGCTGTGCTTGCCCCTGCTCTGTGCGAACCACTGGCCCCTACGATTTTGTTGTAGAGCTTCTTATCCAGATGGGTGGGTAGCACAACCATTCAACAAGTAGCGCCACCTCACTCTACAGCATTTGTCACCCACTGATGCCCAATGCATGTATCCCTGCAGGTACAGAGAAGTGCTGGCCCCCCAGAGAGATGCAAAACACTTTCAACCGACAATCAGACAGTCAAAGGACAATATGTGAGGATAGGGTCATTCAGACAGCGCAGATATATGACTATGATGACATGGACCACAGAACACCTGTCTGCTTGTTGGCTCTTGGAGAAGCCATGCACCAAGAAAGACCTCACCAAGGCTACAGACCAAGCCATCAACTGCAGCCAGTGCTGGAAAGATGTCTACCTGGGGTGGCAGGACACAGGAAAGAGAAGATCCATTGCTCCCAAAGGACTTTGCAGAGGAAGATCAATACCATAATCCCCATTTTAAAGGGGATGACAGAGGCGCAGGGGAAAGAGGCAGCTTGGCTGAGGAACAGAACCCTGCGCAAACAGGAACAGAACCCAGGTCTCCTGACTTCCAGCCCAGCATATTATCAACAAGGACACCCCAGTACAAAGCTCTCAAACGCTGCTTCCCAGACCACCATTGGCACAGGCACTAATGGCAAAGCTAGTGATACTCAGCCTTGGCTTCATTCAGCCTCACGCAGAGCTGCCGCACTGGAGATGTTATTCAGCCTAAAGCCAAGGGAAGTCTCTAGGACAGCAGATGCAGCGGTTTGTCACCAAAACCAACTTAACAGCCGTGTTTGTGACAAGCCCAGAACACTCAGTGTGGTTTACAGTCCTGCTAATATTCCCATTAGGAAAGCGTTCAGCCATCATTGAAGTTACAGCAGGAGATAGTAACCAGACACTTGGGAACAAAACCTCTGTTGTATCCAGTTGAATCAAGAACTGTTGTTTGGAAACTCAGCTGCAATGCATGGTTGGGAAGGCACGGAGAATCCCCACACCCAGGGAACGCGATCACTCCCCTTCCATGGATGCATGATGAAGTGGCCACCCCAACAGAGAGGCTTGGCTATGAACACCCACTGAAACAAGGGGGTGGAGTGGAGCATGCCCAAGGAGAAGGCTTGGCCACAGACCCTGGGCAGGGCCCTCCCCCAGCAGAGATCCCTGAAGTGGTCCTCACTTAGCTTCTACCTGCAGGCATTGAGAATAACAGCATCAGGACACTATCATGAAGCTGCAAGGCTCCACTTTGCCACACGTGATTTTGTACACAGCAGTTACCCCCAGCCTGCACGCACCCAGCCCACTATTGCCTCCTCCTTCTCTGCCCAGGTTGAGCTAGGGAGGAGGAGAACATCAGTCACTAGCTTCATGTGTGGAAGAAAGGATAAGGAGGCTTCAGGGCTTAGCCAAGCTGCAGCTCCCCAGAGAAAGGACACAGCCACAGTGCCACAGTGCAAAGGGCCACAGTGCAAAGCTTTGCAGCTAAGGCTGCAGCAAGGGAAGGTCACTAGTGTAGTGTAGCTGGAAGATGCTCTGCCCACAGCTGTGAGCACAGGAGTTGGTTGAGAGCAGCTCTGGATGGAAAGCAATGCTTTCTGCTACAGCACGTTGCCTCCTTCAGGTAAATTACACCATATGCACAGAGGGAACCCTCTTAGGACCAGGGTACAAACAAGTACCACTGGACAGGAGCCAGCCATAGCCTGGCTCTATGGCAGTGCTGACATCAACTCCGCCAGACATCTCATGTGGCCTCTGTTTCCCTATCTGTGACCAGCACTGTCTCATAGCCAGAGCCACTCTTTGCAGATGAAGGCCCCACACAAACACCAGGCCTTGTCTGAATTATACTGGAATCACATCAATTATTAATGCCTGTTTGCCGAATGTGCTGAATACTCTCCTTCCAATCAAACCCAAGAGCAAGGCCCTGGCACCATCCCCTCCACCAGCAAGGAAGACTAAGCAAGTGCTCCCTCGTCTCATTATTTGTATTCATCTGCTTTTCCATAGCGTGGAGATTTCCAATTACATTATTTACACCAATCTGTCCTCACTCCTACATTCAGCATTCAAGTACGGAGGAAATTAAAAGGCAGTGAAGCTGCTGTGCTGGGCACCACTTACTGAATAGCAAAATCTATTGCACCCCTGTCCCGAACATCTTCTACATCGTAACTACTGCCTGTCTTCAATTACTCGTTGCTGCCTCCCTCAATCAGGCCTCCTTTATATTTGTGGGTCTATTCTGGAGGATGCTATTTTAATCCTATACATTCACCACCAACCCCAAAAATAATATCTTCGCTATTGAGGAGCTCTTTGCAACGCAACCAGGTGCATGGCGTTTGGATGGGTTCCAAGCGCCCAAAAATATCACGGCCCCCTCCAACAGCAGGGGGTTTGCCAACAAAAAAAAAATGCCCACCCAGGAAGACACAGCCCTCGGCTCTGCTGGTTTAGACCAAGGAAGGGTGCACAAGGTTGGGGTGAGTGAAAGCCTCCAGTCCCTGAAGGCAGCAATCTGTCCCCCTACGCAGGGGTTACTATAATAAACCATGAAATGCAGCTAGCCTCGAAAATGCCATTTAGTGAAAGGGAACGGGAAAGAATGGGACAGGGGTGATGAGGGCACAAGGGAGCTTTTGTTTGGTTTGCAATGGCATTTGTTCTCCCTGGGTTTTGTTGTTTTTTTAAAAAAAAAGGAAAAGAGGAACAAAGTTATATCCCCTCCCCCTCTATCACTTAAAATGTTTTCATTATCGTTATAAATTTGGATGTGCCAATTCAGATGTAAATGCGCGTGGATGCTTCCAAGAAGGATTTTAATTACGATGATAGCATCACTAATTATGGATATAAAAAATATACAATAAGCGGCGATTCTGGAAGGTGCCTGGCAGAGCCTGGCGGGATCAGTTGAAGCGAGCCAGCATGCAATGGTCACACGGGCACTTGTGGAAGTAACGAGGCAGGCCACCTCTCCAGCCAACCTATAAGTACACCCACACGGATATCCCATGCCAGTTGATTAACAGCCCCGGCTCTTTCTGGCGGGCACTTATGAAGCTGCAAGTAGGTGGAGCAACAGGATCCAGGGAGCTTGTGCCGCACGGTGACAGAGCCTCCAGGCTGCCATCAGGTCCATGCAGGGGAAACAGGCCTGCTGCCGTATGTGCCTGCTAGGAGCCCATTAGAGAGATCCCAGGCTTATTCCACTGATTGCCATCACAGGAGACCCCATTTGTTCCACTGCTGGCAGCTCAGATCTGCCAGGTCAACAGCTCTGTTTCTGCAGGGCACCGACACTGATGTGAGCAGCTTATTGCTTTATCAGCCTCCACCAGGTTAGCGACTATCTATGTTACAACGTCCTCCTTCCTCCCCCCGCCACCAATCAGACCAGGCTTGGGGGAGATGGCTGGATTTCCCACTAATGCAGAAAAAGGAGTGGGTTAGGCTGGCTCAGCCCGTCAGCCTACCATGCTCAGTCTCCCGCCTGGCGAAGCTCTGGGTGTAAAGCCAGGGAAGGCACCGCACCAGTTCTGCAACGCTGCACAAAGGAGAAGGAGGCAAGATTTGCTTTGGAGCATGAGATTGGATTTGCCTTTATCTTGGTCTGCCTAGCTAGAGCTGCCATGCTGGGCTCCAAACATGATCCGTGTTTTTCTTTAAATCCAGCTGTAGCCTTAAACGCTTCTGCTTGGAAAGCCTGCAGGGCACCTAGGAAAAGCGGCAGTGCCACTTACACAAGTGGCTAAGCTCCAGTAAACAGCTTAGTGGGGGCAAGGCTGCTTATGCCTCCATGCATGTCACAAAAAGAGACACCAGCACCTTCCCGAGAGTGACGGGTGCAAAGGGGACTTCAGAACAAATCCTTTGCGGGAAGCTGCCTCTGGTTTCCCGGGCTGTGCCATTGCTCAGCACCACCTCCCATGCCCTCACAGTGGCTGGTTCTGCATTGGGATGGGGACTGTCATAGTGCGTGCGTGTACATCTGTGCACAACACCCAGTGGCTTCAGCACTGCTAAACAGCATGTTTCACTTCTGGACGGCTGGGGCACCAGCACAAAGCCACAGGCAGAATCCATTAATCACCTTGACTCTCTAGAAATAATACACTGTCAGAGCAACTTGCTCCTTATTGCTATGCAAAGCAGCCTTCTCACTGGAGGCTTAAGGAAGAAGAAAGCAAGGACTTCTGCACAACAGTGGTCAGGATTTCCAAAGGGGTCTCAACAGGAGTCAGCCGCCAGCTTCCTGTGGAGGTCACTGCAACCACAGCAGCCTCAGTTATCTGGGTCCTGCTTCATGTCTTGGGGTGTTGGAGATTTAATGGTAGAAGACACCAGCATAGACAGGTTCTGTCTGTGCAGTACAGCAAAGGTGTGATTGTAGGACGTGGCAGCCTGGCTGTGCAAGCTTACTCAGGCTAGGAAAGGTAACGACAGCCCTGGAGAGGCAGCAGCATGGGCTTTGCCTTTTGCTGGAAACCAGAGTGCAGACTCTGCAGGGATGCTCAGCACAAGTTCTAGTGTGTGTGGAAGCCTGGACCGCTGTGTCTTCATGGCGAACATTACCCCTGCTAGCCCCCGGCTACAACCACAAATGGCTGCCAGCACATAAAGGAAGTCAGGGCAATATCAAGCCAGGACAGGAACTGCTACAGAACCAGAAGGCAGCATAAGGTTATTCCACAGGCCCCATCAGTCAGGGCAAGCAGAAATTTATTTGCTCGTCCATACGAGCCAATGGAGTTCGGTTTCTAAGTGCAGCTGACATGAAGTCACCTGTCCACATGCCACAACTCAGATATAAATGACTTGCCCCTTCCAGCCAGATGGTGGAACAGAGCCCAGGAAGCCAGACCCCAGCGGTGTTGCTGGGCTGCCCAGATGTCACCTCCCAGCACACCTGGTGTGTGGGCAATGCCAAGGACTGCCAGAATCACCCGGCAGATCAAGGACAGGTATCTGACGCAGACACAATAAACCAAATGGCCACAGACGATTAAAGCCAGATCACTTTCCTCACACACTGAAGGAAGAGTGACCGTGCAGAGCCACAGACTCATGCACACCCAGGCACAGCTGCAAGCCAAAATCCTGGGCCCAAGGTACAGGAGGCATGACAGGGAAATTCTCTCTGCATTACCAAGGGGCTTGTAGCACTTGCATGACAGGTTAAAGGAAATGGCTCACCCGTGCTGCTACAATAAAGTGAGCCTCACTGGCTTTCAGGATGGGCAATTTAAATACCTGCAGTGTATTATCTGGGAAGCAATAAACAGCAGAGAACAAAGCTTGCACTCCCATTAACTTCCTAGTCACAGTTGCTCATTCACACTGAAAAGCTTTGTACAGCACTCGTCTCTGTGGAACATTCGGTGCTTAGTGAAGCAGCTCATCACCTGCTAACGACTCCGACTGAGCCCACACAGAAGCGGATGGTCTCAGATGCCAATGGGACATGGTATCATCCATAAGCCCATGCCCTGCACAACAGACAGACCCTGGGCGGTCAACTGTCAGATGCACAGCATGGAGGGTGACTGAACACAAGCCTTTCCATCCTGTTCCTCTGCTGAGAAGGGAATCAGTTGTTCGTACGTGGAAATGTTAAGAAAGCTTCAGTGCAGGCATGGGCAAAATATGGTCCACAGGTTCCAAACAGGGACAGCGGTTTTGGGTCTCTCCAAAGCCACTTCCTTTTGCTGCTGGCTTGTGACGCAGAAGCAGAACAAAACCTGCTCCTTTCATCAGCCAAGCCATCCTACCACCCGCCTGTCTCAAAGCCAGGCAGAAGACAAAGGCCTCCATGAATCGCTGGAGTACCAGCAGCTTCCACTTTCCCAGGCCTGCTAGTGATCCCCACTGGTGACACAAGCAACCAGCAGAGGAGCAGGTTCCTTCCTTTGCAAAGTGGGAAGCCAGGAGGCTGTGTTAATCAACCTCAGAAATGCACCGGCAGGAAGAGGTGGTGTAAGACACAAGGGGTCTTCATTTTAAGGATGGAGCTTCTTGCTTAAGCTGCGTGTGGCAGTACATGCTGTGTATCTTAAGCTCCGAGACCGTCTTCAGATAAGGGTACTTAGGTCTTCACCAGTCTGCAGATGCCATTCTCCTGTGCCTACCAGAAGATGCGCGCATGCCACCACAGTGCCCAGCCCCTGAGTACAGATCCACGAGCACCCAGGATACATACTCTACATCTCAAGTTGTGAAGCACACAAAACCGCCTTGTGAACAGAACACTTCTAAACATCCAGCGATTAAACCAGCCCTCCTCTGCACAAAAAGACTGCACAGAGGAACTGCTTGGCACTCCTAAAGGGGGCAATACTGCAGCAACACCTTATTTTCTCTGCACACACTGAGGGGTCACCATCCTTAGTTGTCCTGGTCTGCTCCAGGGGCAGCGCTGGTGTAGCTACGCTGAGGGCTGACTGCGCCCTCTTTCCAAGTGTACCCCAGGACCACCTAAGGGTGCCAGTGGCAGGCCAGGGGGAGGGCCACACATGTACAGGCATGGTCCTGTGAGTCTGGCAGCACGAGGGAAGGAAGGAGGAGATGCAGTGTGCCTGCCAGAGGCAGGGAGTCCACAGAAAAGCAGCCAACTTAGAGCCATGGGGCCTGTGGTACTGGCTCCTCCAGCTTTCTGGTGATGCTGCTGGACTGCAGTTTCCGGTTTGCACCTGCCTCTGCAGGCCGTCTGGATGCTCCCATGGGGGTCAGTGCACATCCAGCCGGGTCTTCACTCAGGCTCTCTTATCCACTTGGCATGTATGTGGGTTCATGAAGGCAGCTTTCCTTAAGCACCCCCGGGGATAACTGTTCTTCTGGTGTGGTTTAGTACCCACCAAGGTGTTGGGGCTTAAAGCTCACTTTATGGAAATGGGAGGCTCCTCCCTAGCTTGCTCCTGCAGCCATATGGCTGAGGGCAGGCGAAACTTGGGGGCATCCGAACCCCAAGCCTCTGGGCTTGGGCCTACATATAGGATGCCTGAGAAAAGACTTTGGAAATATCTGAAGCCCTTGGTGGGGGTGGAGGAAGTTTGCTGGTTGTAGGGCCACTTATGGTTCTGGACTGGCTCATGGATTTAAACTTGATTTGGCTGGCAACACAGAAAAAAAGAAAGAAAGAAAGAAAGAAAAAGAAGCTTGGCATGCCAGCCTGAACTGGCCCAGCCCAAAGGCTGGTCTGAGGGGACTGATTCCCAGCCGTTTCGCACAAGTGACCTCCAAATCCACCAGGAAAAAAGAAACCACCAAGCCCAAGAGAAGGCACAGGGCACAGCCCGAACCTGCACAACCTACCAGGGACCCCACTGCACCATGGCCTGAGCACTTCCTGGGTGTCTGCAGGATGGGGCTCCCAGGCTGCCCCTCTCTGCACAGCCAGCACTGGGCAGGGAGCAGGGGCCAGGATCTTTGTGATGGCCAAGCAGGAGAGGACCTCAGCAGTGTCCCAAGTACATGGGTGCTTGGCCAGTTATAGAGACTCACTTGTGCTCTGCATAGGAGCTGCTAATGAGGTAATATTCACCCTGGAGTCTTCTCCTAGTGATACAAGATTCATTTCCTCAGGTCCACACTATTTAGTCCGTAAGGATCTCCAACAGAGGATCCAAATTACCTCCCCCATCGCCTCACATGTCAATATAGCACAAACAAGGAGATGTGCTTCATAAATATCATGCACAAATAGCTGGAGCACTGGCTTAGAAAATTACTGGCTGACACCAGCCTGCTGCTGAGGTGCCCGGAGCCAGCTAGCTCGCTGGAGGCTTCACGTTCGGGTTACAATCTGCTGAGGCCCCTTCTCCTGACACACGGAGGAGTTTAGCCCTGGGGGAAGGTTTGATGGTCTGGAGCATGTTAGCGCTGAAGGGGGCAGAGCATGCGGGAAGCTTGCTCTGACCTCTCTGAAGTTTTCCAGTCCTTTCCACCAGCCCAGAATTCAGAAAGGAGTTTAAGGAGACAGGAGTGAATTAAAAAGAAGTTTTAAAAAAAGAGAGAGAAAAAAGAGAGGAGAGGAGGGAGCTAATGCTGTATTTCTGCAGATCCTGCTGGTTTCCATTCACAATGCTTGGAGCCGTGGTTTCATTAGGGAAAAGCTCCAAAGGTTACTGTACCCCAGAGCACAATCTGCAGATAAAACTTATTACCAGCCATTTTAATGCTCTTCTTTGTCCAGAGATCACAGCTTTTTATTATTTTTTATATAAAGGAATGAGAAAAAGGGGCAACTGAGCAGAGCTGGAAGAGGAACAAGCAACAAAGAAGACAGAAAGAAGCAAAGGGAGAACCCAATATCCCACCTGCCCTGGCACCGAGCTCTGCAGAAGGCAGAGGGTGCCTTGATCTGTGCCCCTCCCAACCCTGGCTGGAGTCTGGGATAGGCAATATCTGGATGGTTCAACAGGTTGAGCACATTATCCCCCTGAGCCAGTAGTGCATTTGGTGCCCAGCATGGCTCTATCAGCACTGCTTTCCTGCCATGAACCCAAAATTAAACATGGGTATCCGATGATGCCTCAGCTGAATGTCAGCTTTGCAATTACAGCCTGGCAGAAGTTGCTGCTTCAGTTAAATCCTTGGCTCAGTTTCTCCGTAGGGACATAACCAAGGAAGGGCTTTCTGTGGCCTAGCTGCTGCTGTCTTTGGCCATGGTGGGGTCTCCTAACTCACTGGTCACAGCACCACATTTCTAATTTGACAACTGAATTCACTGGGGTCAGTGTTTTGCCATTCAGGGCCAATGAAAGCACCAGGCTTGCTTGTTACAGCTGCAGAGTAGGGAAGGGAGCCCTGGTCTCCTGACTGCCAGTGCAGAGCCATGCCGTGCCCACCAGACCCAAGGGCCACAGCCAGAAAGACCTTGGAGTCAGCTGCCAGGACCTGGTCCAAGCTCCGCCAGCAGTGTTCAAGCCTCATTCCTTGGACGCTAAAACCGTCACTTCAGCTGTGCTTCCCCTACCCCCCAGCTCCCTACCCCACCCGCTCCCCTGGTGATGCCCAGCACAGGCCTCTTTGGCACCAGTGACAGACTGGAACCCTGCCCCTTCGCTGCACTTTACCTCTCTCTGCTCGCTGCAGATTTTGCAGAGCCACAGCGGGCGCTTCTGGGTCCCCAGGGTTTCAATCCCGCACTTGGTGCAGACTTTCTGTAGAGAGGAGAAAGGACACAGGACAACGTCAGAGCCTTCCTTGTTTCTGCTCAGCACAGTGCTGCTTTGTGGGGGCCAGACCAGGCCACGTTCATCCCAAATGCTTAAGTTTTTTAACAGGGAATAGGGCTCGCTTCTCCTTCCCGTGGTTATCAATCACAAGGCAGTTATTCTGGGATCATGTAGGCACGAGAAGCAAGAAAACCAAGCCAGTAACTATAATGGAGTTACCCCCGAGTTGTGCCTGATAGGGGGGAGACCCAGGAACAATATTTCACCCCCTCCCCCCTCCTTGAGGCTCTGGGAAATGTTTCCAGATCCTGTTTTAAATCCCACTACACGATGTACAATTTTACAACGCACTCCAAGACACAAGCACTGCTGTGCCAAAGTTGGCAAAGTCAACTTTCATTGCCAGGGACAGAGCTGAACAAACAGAGAAAATGGTGTCAGAGAGTTTTCATTTGATTTACATGCTTTTGAATTTGAGGAGCATGGGAGGAAAAGTCCCCCGCCTCCACCTCAACTGTATTTGGTCCGGGCAATGGTTGATTCTGAGCTGCCTGGGCAGAGGGAGACTGCAGGCAGGCAGGCAGGCAGGCAGCTTCCCAGAGAAACAGCCCGATGGCGTTTTATGGAATCTATTTCTGCACAAGAAAACGCGTGTCTCCCCGCCGGCATGACGAGCCATTTACAACCTGAATCATCTAATGTTCCATAATGAAGCCAATGCGTATTGGGCTCGGCTTGCAGCTGGGATAGGAAATTAGATTGATTCTTTGATCAGCACGCAGGGAAAACTGCACGCACAAGGGCTGCGGTGAGTCAAACCTTGTTAACAGCCATTCACAATGGAAGCCCCAAGTTGTGCTTCTCCATAGTCCCTGGGTAACGTGCCTTAACTCAGACCCAAAGGGTCTGTCCACAGGGATAAGTGTCAGTCACATGGCACTTTCACTCCTCAGTCTCTAGGACAACGGGCAGAGAAACGCAAGTCTGGAGGTGGTTTCACCATGAGGCTGACTCTGTTGGACAGCGTAATCCAAAGGCAGGACTGTCCCAAGCTCTGATCCCAGCTCTACCAACTACCTCATTGCACGCTCTCAGCTAACCTCTGTGTCCGGGGCTGGCCTGTAAACCCCCTTTGAAGCCATGCTGGGGATTACTGCTCATCTGTATCTGCAGCTACCCAGCCCATTAGTCAGTCACAAAACATGCCAAATCTCATTATGGGCTGCACGAGCTTCCCTGTGCATCCCATATTCCACCTGCTGCTGACCAAGTCGTACAACAGCAACTTAGGGCCCAAGAGGCAAAATTTACCTACAAGCCAGGACCTAGAAGCTCAGCTGCGCCTCCTGCTCACACCGGGTGCTGAGCTATGCATCTGCCTGGGCTCAGTCCCGGGGAGGATCCCACCTGCCAGCAGGCCCTCCTACACCATGGGCTTGCGTGCGATGTTCCCTGAGGACCCATGCTGTTCTTTCTGTACAAGCAAGCAGCTCCATGTGGGAAGAAGCAAATGGGCTCTGCAGGAAGGATAAATGCCTAAGCCCTAAATTACATGCCACTGTCACTCAGTACAGAAACACAGCTCATGCAAAGGAAACAGGATTTTTCTTCCCCACAGCCCCCAGCAAAGATGTGGGGGTTATTCTGTGCACTGCACTTCCACAAGATCAAGCAGAGTATGTTTAAGGAAAACTCAACAAGACAGAAGTTCAAAACCATCAGGCTCAAAGTGCATAGGGGCCCAATCCGGAGCGACATGCTGGGAAGCTCTGGATAAGAACGGCCTCTCTCTCCATCCCAGGAAAAACACTTCTGATCTTAAAAATAACCTCCCCACCCCCAAATACAGATAAAAATGTGAGTGCTTACAAACCTTGCAAAACTGAATGAACTGAAACATTCCTGTTTGGATCCACTGAGGCATTTTGCCTGGATCATTCCAAATGGTTTATTTGGCATATGAGTGTTTTCTAACTCAAGAGAGTCCCTGACTTTGCTCAAACTGCCAAACAAGAAGGAATCTGGAAGCCGGAAACCGAACTTCATGTTTGCAAGACATCAAAAAGGGAGGTTTTGACAACTCTGAAATTTCTCAAAACATTTCTTTGTCCAGAAGATCGGCTGAAGCCAGACCTTCCCCACAAACAGCATCAGTGTCCACAAAGCCACTTTTCAGCAGGAAAAGAAAGACAGCAACTTCCAGGATCAGCCCAGGCAGACTCTAGTCCTGCTCCAGTGCCAGCGATGCCATTAGGAACATTCCCAGTGGTTTCAACAGGCTCTGGCTCTGTCAGCAGACTGCCACATGGTGCACTCCACCCCTGCTTTGTTCTGCGCTTGCAGATGTGGTTTCTCCTGCCACCAAGTGTGTGGGGAAGGAACAAGGTACAAGGCTTTCCCAGCCCAGCTTTGACTGCAAGTGCAGGCTAGGAAATGCTCTCAAGCAGCTGCTGGACCCCAAGGTCCCCGCAGAGAGAGGTGCAAAATGAACTAGATCTCTCTCTCCAGAACCAGAACAGACCTGAGCAAGCTATTTGCTACTGGTGCCACCTTTGGGTGGGTTTCTGGGAGGGCAAGAGATGTTGCTGTACCTCTGCTTCCCACAGTGAAGGGTCCGGACAGCCCTCGCAGCAGGGGCGGTTTGTGGAGGAGAGTGAGGATGCCAGTGGCTCTTACTCCCCCAGCAACATGAGCTTTCCTGCTGTTGCCTATGCAGCCAGCTTGCTGCCACCAGCTCTTCCTGGGATATGATCCCCTGAAAGAGCTCCCTCTCCGGTCAGCGCAACCTCAGGAGACAGACTGCGTCTCACTGCATAGTGCGGTGCTGGGTAGCGATACCCGTGCTAGCTAGAAGCCAGAAGCAGCGCTGCCAATGGGGTCTCTCTCCACAGCGCTGTGCTGTGCAATGCAGACCTCTCCGCAGACAAACTGCCAAGGTGTAAATTAGCCCTCTGCTACCGCCCCAGCTCTTGCACCCCCTGACTCCCATACCAGCCTGCCCATGGGCAAGCTGTCATGCAACAGGACAATTGAACATCCAAGCCTATATCCTACCTAGAGAGCCTAGTGCCTGATGCAGCCTGAGTGATGTTGAACACTTGAGGCTGATGTATGCAGCACAGCAGCACCCCACTGGAGGCTGTCCTTTTCTTCTCCCCCACTCCCTGTGCATTTGAAGCAGGTGACGAGCCAACTGCTACCTGTCAGACGGGATGGGAGGCTGCAGGGACTGCTGTTCCAGGCGGCAGCGTGAGCTGTCTTAATGTGACCCGAGCCCTCAGCCACCCCCTCAGACTGGGACAGAAACTCAAGCCCTTAAGACCTCGGTAGGTTTTCATCCCGTTCAAATGCTCCCTCCAGTGGTGGTCTGCTGAACTTTTTATCCCTCCCGACATTGTAAGAACAAGGCCAAACATCCAGGGGTTGCCCTGCTCCTCACCTCCTCCTCTTGCCCCAGACATGGAGAGTTACAGACACTTCCTACAGAAACCCTGTCCTTTGCTAGCTAGGAGATGAGGGTCCTTCTGCCCAGTCTATGTTTTAGAAGCACGGTCAATATTGACGCCCATTTCCTTGGTACAAAGAATATCACTCACTGGGTAACTGCTGTTACTGATCCAGGCACTGTCTGCCTTTCGGTCCTGCACTGCTTCACCCTGCCAGTTTGTATTTATTTCCAAAATAATAAAATCTCTAATAATAAAACTGCTCTTGGCTTTTTGCCATGAGATATTAACACAGAAGAAGGTGCCTAGAAGGCACAGAGGACTTTAAAAGCTGGGAAAACCTCTGTATTTTGTAGGAGCAACTTGACTGAGACAGGCTCAGTGCCCTGTTTCACAAGGATTAGGTTGCATTCATTATAATGATTCCTGTTGGTCAACTAAATGGGGCTGCAACAAGTTTCCAATGAGATGGTAACAGAGTGGCACTAGCAAGGAAAATATGAACTTTAAAAATCCATAATTCCCTGACAAGGCATTGCTCACTGCCCAGAACACTGCATGAGAAGAGGAAGCAAACTTAAAGCAACCAGCCATCTCCTAGAGTGCTCTGGCGGGTCATGGCCCACTCCACTGCCTCCCCCCCCGCCAAGTGCTGTGGACACAGCAGTCAGGAAAGCCCCCAAACAGCTTGTGCCTCCCAGATGCAACAGCAAGGGAGCCTGGGTCATGGAAGGGCCACTGTGAAACAGGCTAGAAAGTAGGGCTTTCCCTCCACTTTTCCCACTCTGCCCCTGCATCCAGGCTGATGGGGTACAGGCTGGAAGAACCCAATGAACCAACAATGCTGGCCCTAGGCCAGGGCCTTCCAGGACAAGGAGCAGAGGGTAGGTGGGGCTATTACCCTCATGTTTCATAGTAGCTAGGGTCAGGAGGGACCTGAACAGATCATCTAGCCTGACCCCCTGCCACAGGCAGGAACGAATGCTGGGTTCACAAGACCCCAGACAGGTGATCATCCAACCTCCTCTTGAATTTGCCCAAGGTAGGGGCAAGGGCCACTTCTCTTGGAAGTTGGTTCCAGATTTTGGCCATCCTAACTTTAAAATATTGCCTTCTGATCTCTGACTTAAACCTATCCTCCATCAGCTTATTACCATTGTTCCTCGTCACCCCAGGTGGTGCTGGGGAGAAAAGGGCTCTCTGCCTATTTGCTGTTGATCCCCCCTGATGAGCTTGTAGGCAGCCACCAGGTCCCCCCTCAGCCTCCTCTTGCTGAGGCTGAACAGGTTCAGGTCCCTCAGCCTCTGCTTGTAGGGCCTGTCCTGCTGCCCTCTCACCAAGCGGGTGGCCCTCCTCTGAACCCTCTCCAGGGTCATAGAGGAAGACACCATGAGATAGCCCAGGTCTTAGACTACCCCATGGAAGACTATCAGGAGACTCTCTAGCTCCAGGGGTGGTTCAGTACTGAAAAAGATCATCTCGGGAGCATGTGGATCTCCATCATTAGGAGCTTCCAAGTGCAGGTTAGATAAACATTTGCAAGGATGATCCTGCCTATAGCCGGGGCATGGACTAGATGACTTCTTCAGATCCTTTCCAGGCCTGTCTCTCTCTGATTCCATGCCACCCTTTGCCACCAGCTCAATACATGCAATTTGTTGAAAGTGGCAATAAAGAAAACACCCTGTTTTCCCGTATTTCTAGACTGACTACTCTTGGATGTGCTAGAAGCAGGATCTCCAGGGGAAGAGGGTGGGAGCACAGCACTTCCTGTTATTCTTTCTGCTCAAAATACAGGAAATAAATAGCAGGCTCCTGCACTCACCAGCCCTTTGCGCTCCATGCACATCTGAGCACAGGCACAGCCCAAGGATCTACACCTCATTGCTCCAAACACTGCCTTGCCCTTGCTCTCCATCCCATAGCTCCACTCAGGCCAAGTCTGCTGGGCTCAGGGACCCCCTCCCACTGTCATGTCAGGATCCCATCCTGTGAGGGTTACTGAGTTCAGGGTAAAGGGTTTGTTAACAATTATCGGGCCCCATTGGCTCACAGCACCTCCTGTGCCAGGCATCGCTAAACAAGGCACTCTTGTTCCAAATGCAATGCCCTATCCTGCCTCTGGCCTCCTCAGCAGAGTGGATCGAGAGGCAAGATATTCCCCACCCCAAAGCAAGCCCTGGTGCCAGCTGGTGATCCTCCTGGCAGCCGGCAGAGCAGAAGACCAGGATCTCAGCACAGGGCCACAACAAACCACAGCAAAGGGCCAGAGGCAGTGTGCCATGCTCTGGGCAGACCTGAGCAGTTTTGAGCTGCAGGCTCCAGGGGCTGCCTCTGCCTAGGGAAGTGTGGCCTGTGGCGTCTTACTTGGTCCTCAGGCCTTGCTCTGGCTTGAGGGAGAGGGAGTCAGTGGGACAGCACCCCCATCTCCTGCTGCTGTGCCAGGCACTGTGCCAACAGCCCCCCCCCAGCTTGCCCTTCCCTGGGCGTGTAGCTGAGGTGCAGTTCTTTAGAAATGGAGATTTCTCCCTGGGGAAAAATGGGTTTCAAGTGCATGAAAAACAACCTCCCAGCAGAGCGCTCTCTTAGCAGATGAGGTGGTTGCCTTGGAAATCATCATGTCTGCAGCATTCCAGCTTAACCCCTTGGCTGCTGGAGTCCGG
The DNA here is from genome assembly GCF_000455745.1 of Alligator sinensis. Taxonomy (NCBI): domain Eukaryota; kingdom Metazoa; phylum Chordata; order Crocodylia; family Alligatoridae; genus Alligator; species Alligator sinensis. Next base: position 106,882 of record NW_005842608.1, read on the forward strand.
CCCAGCCGTGGTCTCCCACTGGGGTGTTGGCATGACAGCAACAGCTTTGCAAAGTCAAGCCCCATTGCAAACAGCACTGGAAACAGACACACAGCAACATCCCCAGAAGAGGCAGCGGATATGCCAGCCAGTGAGGCAGAGAAACCAAACATGCCATCTTTTGGCTGGGGGCCAGTATGGACCTGGAGGCTATCTACCTGTTCCACCACTGTGCCAGCCTGGAGCCTGCCTGAGGGATGCGCTCCATCCCAGAGGTGGCTGCAATTTATTGATGTTCATACAGAGGACTTGGGGAACAAGAACCCAGTGCATGGTGTCAAAGGCAGCCCCAGGTGTTTGCTGGAAAGCCCAGTGCTGTCAACCTCACCTTTTTGCAGTCCTGGCAAAAGACGGCCGTGGAGCCCAGCAGCCCAAGCAGCTCGCCACACAGCAGGCACTGAGACAGCCCATTTCCCATCACGTTCTTCCTCATGTTCTCCAGCCGCTCCACCAGGCGCCTGCAGGGCAGCAAAGGACGCAGGGTTGGAGGAGATGCCTTTGGCATTGAACAGTGGGTTACTGCCATGACCCAGATTCTACAGGGAAGTGGGGTGGCACTAACCAGTGGCATCAAAGGCCAGACCACATCTATTTGCCCAAGAAAAGGTGCAGGCACACTGGGGAGAATGCTATACAAGCTGGACCTGGTCTGGGAATAACTAAAGTCTCCTGTCCCCTCAGTCTGTAGCAAACTCAGCCTTCCCCTGGCTGCTTCCCCTGACTAAGCATGACCAGACCCAAGCCTTGCACTGTCTTCAGCAGGGCCAAAAGCAGAACAAAAACTGTGCAACAGCTAGCATAATGTGGAGAAGGACAATGCCAGCAAATTAAATAACTCAGGCTGATGAACCCAGCCAGAACTCTCCACTCACTCGTTGCTCCCAGCAGACAACTCCCCCGAGGGGAATCCAGCTCGGGAGTCCTGACGGCAGTCCAAAGGCAGGGCAGCTCCAGCACCATTCTAAGATGCTCTATCTGGCTCCCACGGTCTTGTCCAGAGTCCTCAAGTGGCCACACCAGCATCATGCCTAGCATAGGCAGGCTACACTGCTCTCTGCACACAGACCCAGTCACTAGGCACTGCACCAGTGCCTGCAATCACAGCAGATCTTTGATTCAGACCTGGTTCTGGCATAGGGATGAGCAATGTCTCTGCTAGGGATGAGGGAATGTGGTAACCTCCCTGCCTTTCAACCAGCTCAAATCAGAAGGCAAAGGAGGAGTGGGCCTCAGAGGGCCTGCATGGCATCCCAAGTACAAAGGGACAGGACCAGAGCTGCAGCACAGGACCAGACTCTTCCTGAAGGGAGAGAAGGGGCCAACCAAGCCAGGAGGCAGCAACATACCCAATGCGCTGCTGCTCAACGAGGTCCAGCTTCTCTGCCCGGTGGATGACCTCCAGGATGACATCTAGCTCCTTTGGGTTCAGCGCCTGCATTTTCCTCTGCTTGTCAGTCTGGAACGTGTGCACCGACCAGCCTGTCTGGAGCCTGTGGCACAAACAGACCATGTTATGAGGTCTGGAGCATCGCAGAAAGGACACGCCGAATCCCCTGCTGCATGCCCTGCTAACCATGCTGGTGAGCTGAGCAAACCCAGCCACACACCTGCTTGTTCCTAGGTCAGGAATCTATACCTGCCCTGATCAAATCCAAGCACTCTCCCTGCCCCACCTGCCCTCCCCAGCTGGGCTGAGACCCACTCCCCTGACCTGTACCTGACCCACCCTGCCATGTGATGCTCTCCAGGCAGGCCTTGCCTTCCTTCTACCTGCGCAGGCTGGCACACACACTTCTGTCTGCCTGGCAGAGGCAACGCGCAACCCCGTGCTTAGGCAGGAAATTGGTGTCTAAGCCTTCCAAGGCGGCTGGCCATCTCAGATCCCACAGGCTTTGAGTGTTCAACCCGAGATACCCTGAAGGGGCCTGGTTTTAGGAAATTAAACTATCTTGCCTTGGAAAAAAAAATTCAAGCCCTTATAAAGGCGCCTCAGTCTGTGCAGCCAAAATCTGCCAGAAATGTAGACCCAGGAACTCCACTGCCAGCTCAGCCACGGACTAACTGGGTACCATGGGCAAGGCAGTTCCCTCTCCCCCTGCCTCTCGGGCTGGCTAGCAAATGTCATGCCTCCCAACCTCACTTGGGTTTCCTGGCCGAAACAGTCAAGGCAAGAGCAGGTCAGGGTACTGTTGCAGCATTCTGCTCAGTGCCAGGGCATGAGGTTTTAACATGGGCTCCCCGGAAGTGGCTGCAGGCTGCCGTGCTCTGCCTCTTTCACACTCATGGTCCATCTCCCATCAGCCTGGTGAGGAGGAGGAGGAGGGGCAGAACTGTCTCGCATTGAACCACACTGATGCAGACGCTGGGCTGGGAGTGGGGGCAGCAGGACCTGGGCTGCCACGAAAGGAGAGCAGCTAAAGACAAGTATGGTTCTAGCTGCTGAGTCATTTCTCTCCCTTCCCCTTCTGCGCATTCGCACCTCCACTATTTTGACTTTCGGGAAAGATCAAATGAAATGTTGCTCTGAACAAAAGAGTGGGCGCCAACTGGGGGAGGCCATCAATTATGGATGGGATGCTGACGAGGCTGGCTTCTGCTGCCACTTGCTTCACCTCTCAGAGAGGGGGCTGGCGGGATGGACTCAGGAGTGGGACAGCACTTCCCCGAGTCCACCGGAAAGAGAGTGATGAAGCAGGGACTGGAACCCAGGTCTCTCAAGCCTGACTACTGAGAAGTCCCTTTGCCATTCGACAGCTCCGGGATATGGATGGCTCTGCACTGCACTCCTGCATCAGAACCACAGCCCAGGAACGAGGCAGGAGGGCCGCAGAGAGGTACTCACTTGGCTCTCAGTGCCAGTTGCCGGTCATTGGGACACACCCACTGATCCACCCCACTGCCAAAGATCGTGTCCGCCATGGCCACTGACTAGCGCTAAGGCAGGAGCAATTACACCTGTAAGAAAAAGAAACAGGATAAGCTCTGATGGCACTATCCAATGCACCCACAGAGTTCACGCTGCATAGCCGCTGGGCGTAGGCCTCCAGCCCCAGCCTGCTGCACTGCTCTTGACTGAAGACAAAAGGTTATAGTTGAGCTCCAGGACTGACGCCTGAGAGCAGAGCTTGGCCAGTGGCCTCAGTGCATCAGAGATGACAAGCTCACTGGAGAATGAAGCAATGGTGGTACCCCGCACCTTCCTACAGGAAAACTCCAGGCACTGGAAAAACAGCAGAGAACCACAGAGATAACTGGGGCTGACTCTGGGGTTTGACACATTGCCCTGCCACATGGAAGGAGGGGCCCAGGTCTTGTCCTCCAGTCCTTTTACAGCTCTGGGACAGTTCCAGACTAGTGCACACAGGGACAATACCAGGCAAAGCTGCTCCCCACCTGCTGCTCCAGGGGAGGAAACTGTTTATCCTCGACAGCTGGCATATACCCATAGATGGTCCATGCCAGAACCAGACAGAGGCTCTAAGTTGATCTACATTAGGAATGGTGTTTAATCAAGATGGCAGATTGGCTAATGCTCTCAGTGAAGCATATTTGCCTTTCTCCGTCTACAATTTACTCTCTTACATGTCAGCAGCCATCAGTAACTGGTGCTTCACGGAGGCTAAGGTTTATATAAACAGGGGCTTCCTTATCACACTGCCAAGTGTTAGCACTTTGGCACAGGGAAGCACAGAGACAAACCCTGTAGATGAGAGACAATTTAAACTTAAACCAGTTTCTGAAAGCATGGGGAGCACCAAAGCAATCAATGAGGGAAGATGAGATGGGAACAGCTGCTGGTTCTGTTTTTCCTCCTAGTCTGATCTCTGCAGATTTGATTCCAGCAGGCACAAGAGAGACAGAAAAGTCTGAAAGGCCCCTGATCAAAGACTGCCTTGCCTATGGTCAATAGGAGCCCTGAGGTCTCTTTCTACGCTCATCTCTCCTACACATGCTCTCAGCTGAACAGGAGGAGGCATTCCCCAAATGCTGACTTGCAAGACGGCTTTGGTTTTCCAGAACAACACAATCCTGAGAACGCTCTGAAGGACTCTCCCACCTCTGGCTGAAGATGAAACACATTGCATTTAAAGGCTGCTGCCTTCATTTATTGTTCTAATGTACAGAATGTGCCTGATCCCAATATCTCAGGGAGCACAGCCATCAGTTAAAATAATGGATTTTATAAATTGTTACAGGGAAAAAAAAATCTATCCTCCAGGTCCAACACTTACTCTTTTTCCCCCATAATGAATTATCCACAAACCTGACCCCTGAAGCAAAGAACTGGGCCACTGGACCACATCCTAAAAGAAACAAGCTCAGTGGAAGCTCTCTCAGAAGTCAAAGAGCTTCCCCGCAGACGTCTGCGTCTGGGGATTTATCTTGATCCCAGTTGCTGCAGGGCAAGCGGAGATAGAGGTGGTGGCTCAGATGGTATGTATCTTATATAGGGTAGCATCATCGACCAGGGGATCTCAAAGTTTTGGCAAACATTAAACTGAGCCTGACATGAGCTGGGTAATTCCACCACAGACACAAACCGAGGCAATGTGAAATGAGCTGATGAGTCAGGAATCGTACCCAGGGGTCTTGGCTCACTGCTCTCCGCACCACCATGGAACATGAATGCTGGGAGAAGAGATTTGCAATTAATTTGCAAATTTGCATTGTGAACTACTGTCCCCTGAGGGTTTTTAATGCATCATATAAATCCTGGGGGGAGAGTTTCAGGATGTGGCAAGGGGCTCAGAACATGCCCAGGAACCAAGCATGCTGCACAGCATGGAGGGAAACAGTTCTCCAGGAGTCCGGGTCCTTACTGCTGTTCATCTCCAAAGTCAGAGGATGCAACTTTGCTTCTTACCATGACCCACAGAAGGAAATTTGCCTTTGCATCCCTCCAGGCTCAGGAAAAGGCTGCAACCTGTTCTAGCTCATACACCAACAAACACGACATCCAGCAGCACTGTATACTAGGGGCATACAGGAGCCTTTGCTAGAGACCAAATAGACTTTGAGGGAAAACACAATTTCCATCTGAATCAGGCTCAGCAGGCTCATCCTTCCCAAGCTGGACAGGTGCAGTATAGGAGGGATGGAGGACCATCTCTCAGGGAAACCAAAATAGCCAGGGGGTCCAACTCTGCCAAAGTTAGGCAAGGGATGTCATTACCCTTGGTGCCCATATAAATTCACAGTGGTGTGTGCCAGCAGGGCAGGTACTCTGCAGTCCTCTGGCTGAGGGTTGCTGCTGTAGGTTGAATGGCCTTGGTTCAGTCTCCTGCAAGACGTGTTTTGCACCAGCTCAGAAGCTAGCAGTTCTCCCCTGGACAGCCAGAGCCATTCCATCAGCACTCCAGGGGCATCACACAACTTTCACTATGTCACTATGCCACCAACTTGGAAATAAAGGCAGCAACTCAGGCCTTGGAGACTCTGGTCCAACCCCTGTGTGGGCTAGACAGGCTAGCCTATTTCTTCCTCAATGGGATATAAGACACGGTGCAAAGCACCTGACCTGCACTACTGCATGAAAAACAGAGCCACACTGATGCATTACAGGTTGCTTGTCTTTCTGGGAATAGCTGCCTCGCCACACAGTTGTACCCACAACATGCTGGCTCCATGTAAGCTGGTACGAGATGAGATCCTGGCCTCATTGCCCTCAGCAAAGATCCACCACTGACAAAAAAGAGCCAGAATTACACCCATGATGTGCTAATCTCCCAACTCTCTGAAGAATGAGTCACTGTCAGACTCCCACCCACACCCCAGAGTTTGAATATTACAGTTCTCCATTTAAAAAAAAACACTCTTCAAAAGATACCCTGAAGAAGTGCCTAGAAGCTTACATCTTATACAAACCATGGGAAAACACCCCACGCAGACCATTAATGAATACTGCAATTTCTTGTTTTAATCCAATGGAAACAGCTTTTAAAAAAATTCCTGTTGTGTTGGCTACCCCAGCCTGCAGCCTGGAGAAGCTGACAGCAAAAGTGACAGTAAAGAAAAATGCAAAGGATTTGTTGGCTCCCTGTCCATATTGAGAGAGATGCAGAAGAAAAAACAAAAACAGAAAACCCCCCATACAGTCAATATGAATGGAAACGACTGTGCTCCTTCATAACACCTCCCTCCATGCTAGCAATCCAAGATGATCTTACACTAAAAGGCCAGTGAAATCTGCTGGTTTGCTAACACCTGAGTGGCCCCCATGGCCTTTCTTGCTCAATGACAACCTGATTAGAAGCAGATCGTGATGTGCTCATGCTATGACCAGTAAGGGCCTCCACTTCAGTACATTTTGGCAGGCATCTGTCTCCAGAGAGGCTCCGCAGCCTTGTTCTACATAAGCTGGCAGCTCAGATAGAGGGAAAGCACCAAGGAACAACGGCAGAAAAGCCAGCGTGACTGTGAAGCCAGAGCTGCTAGGTGGAGCTTTCCACATTTGTAGGTATTAATATTTGCCATCGCCCGGCAGCAACATAATGCCATACCTGCAGGACAGAGATAACCTGGCTATTTAAAAGTAACAATGGTGGACAGATACAAATTTGACAGGCGCCCATGACAAGCAAGTGACATCACCTGCTAACGGCACAGTCAAAGCAAGAAAACGCATGCTGTAGCATGAGCAGTGCACTTAACCCGACCGACCGCACAGCTCTGTTTGCTGAGCCTCCGCTGCCTATCTGCTGTTGACACTGAACTTTTCTGTTTCCATGCAAGGCACAAGCAGCTCCATGGCCTTGGCCCTTTTCTACAGGAAAGCACACAGCTTGCACAAACAGATCTCTCCCTCTGGCCATCCCACAGCCCCACTTCACCTGCACCCCGAAGGAAACAGCTACCAGCACCTTTGATAGGGCAGCTGCTTGTTTCCTTCCAAACCCTTGCTGGGCTTCAAGAAACTGAACAGTTTATAACCGTAACATCCACCAGTCAGTTCCTGCCCACTGGAGAAGTGGGCTAGCACTGGTTACCCAGGACAAGAAGCACAGAAGGGAAAGCATGGCTTTCTTCTGGTGTCAGAGGAAGGATGCTTTCCCAAAAAGCCCTAGCAGTGAGCCAGCAAAGCAAAAGCTGTGTAAGACAGCGTGACGCTCAGCAGCTGAGTCCAGGTCTGGGAGTGGGACCTCGGTGACTGTTCAGAGGACAAGACTCTCCAGTCAGAGGAGAAATGCTACCTACAACTGAGATCTTATTATATTGCTCCAAAAGGTGACCCATGTTCAAAACGTCAAGCGGTACAGTATTTACTGGATGAGATCCCTGGCCTCCGAGATGCCACGTAAAGAGCCACGCAAAGATGAGCACGCTAATCTAAGAGCGTAGATCACCAGGCTCTTTCTACACAGGCAGTACCGTTCTGTACCAACGGCTCATCTTATCCTGTTCATTTCGTAACACTTCCCTTTCTTCCCAGGCTATAAATGACCTTGGAGCAACTGGAGAGTGAAATCCCTGCGTTTGCCAACTCAGACAGGGAGAGGCCAAACTTTTCACACCAAGAACCCCAGCCCCCAGGTCCAACATTGTGCACAAACAGAAGGTGACGTTTTCAATTAGGGACGCATAACAGCTGGCTTGGAAGGGCAGAGAGGTTTTCCAAGGTGAGAATGTTTTAAAAGGTTCATAGGTATACACATACATGCCAGTGTTACACACACATTTTTACAAATGCACACAGATACACATGCACACCTTAAACCTTTCCTGATACACCACTTGCTCTCCACACGTATGTATACACCTGAAGGCTCACACGGGGGTGATTTACATCCATGTCTGTTCAAGCTGGAAAGCGCTATTGCATAATACAAATACTTTTAAGCCACCACCAAGAGGCCTGGACTGACCGAAAGATGTTACCTAAATCAGTCCCTCCCAACAGACCCAAGGCACTGCAAAGACTTAAATCCACTTCTGTTGAGCAAAATATGGCCTGATATGCCAGCCTGCAACATCATATGGAGATGTCAGGTGCAAACAGTGGTGCAAGAGCGATCAGAATGAGACCCCAAGCCCCAGCAAGTGTTCTGCTAGCTCCGTGGATCCCATACACTGCACTTGCAGGGAAAAGCCTACCAAGCCAGCAGCTAGTCCTAGAGAGCTTGTCTTTCTTTCTTTGGGGTTCTTACAGTCCCTCAGCTGGGGCATAAAGCAGGTACAGTGTAGGTACTGGATAAAGTCACCCAGCTTGTTCAAAGCTCCTGGCATGGTAAAAAAATATCAGTAAGGAAGAAAACAGGTGACTTGTGCTACACTCCTATCAGGATACATCCTCCACCTGATGGGTTGCTCCAGAGATCATCCAGAGGCAGCGAGCCACGCAGGGATCGGTTCTCCCAAATAATCCAGTGTCAGGTTTTTCACAGCTGCCTAAGGAATTTAGACATGAGTAGAAAGAGATCTCCAAAGCCCCGCAACGGCCTGGAGGGTGGCTCGTAAGCTCCAGCGGATGGCTCCTGACTGATCGCAGCGTGTTACTGACATCAGCCACTCTCCAGCAGACCCGACGCACTCCAAAATCAGGCAGAAGTCTGTCGAATAGTCAAGACGACTCACGTCTCCTCTGTGTGCCCCGTGCCAAACAAGTGCATCATGGCTGGAATTCAGTCCAAAAACCAGCTGTTCAAAGGTTCAACCCCTCCCTCCTCTGCTCAGGTGAGAAACTATCTAATGCAAAACAAACAGCTACAGGATCCTAGCTGAATAGGACAAGAAGTGAAGGGAAAAGAACTTGGTAGCAAATCTAAGATCTATTCTTCCATCCCGTGCAGGCCAACTAGTTTCAGACTAGGCTTAAACACCTGAAGAGCTCAGTTGCAACAGATTCATTTCTTAATGCCTCCAGGGCTATCCACAGTTAGGGGAATTTTAAAACCAAATGGACTCCCATGGTCTGGATTTGTACAGTCCTGGGGAAATCTCAAGCGTTTGTGCTGCAGGGAAAAAGGGAAAACTACCTCAAGCCTTTCCCCCTACCATTTGCAATCCGAGGTACTTCCCTTTCCCTGTTGGCAGGTATCCTGGCCAGCTCCAGAGACTGGGACAGCACGTCACTGTCGCTGTAAACTGCTGAACTTAACAGAAGTGCACAGCTAGGAATTGCTCGCTTGCTTCTATAAGCCTGGTCACGTCCTCTTGCAGCTCACGTGACCCACTGTTCTCAGCACAAACACCTTTCTTTAGAGCAGACACCGGGGCCTTATCTTATTTTAAAGGCACAAGGTTGGATTTTGGTAGACAAGTGGATTCATGCCAGGCTTCCCTGATGCCAGCTGGTGGGTGAGCAGGGAAGAGGCATGCTAAGGATGTAGCCCAAAGTCTGTCAGATCTCACTTCCCACATCTTTTATGCAGTCTCAAAAAGGAAGATCTAAGGTGACACATTTCATTAGCATTAGACCCAGGGAGACATTTTTATCCCTGATGTAATTGCACTGATTCAAGCAGCGCCAAGATGCAATGACCGGCTCCTAGCCACCACAGGTGTGACAGCTGAAGAACAGTACCCAGAGGTCAGCTCAGTGGTGAGGCAGAAGTGTGCTTTACCTGCAGCTGCATTCGCCAAGGGAGGTAGCAGGGCACTTCTGTCCCTTATCTGTGAAACATTAGTTCCTTTGGCATTACTGCAGACGGGGCAGACTAAGGCAGCCTTCGGTGAACGCTTTCCTCGGGACACAGCAGAGCTTGTTGCATCACACATGAGTAAATAAGGAACCGTCTCCCAATGTGACAGATCAAAACTAGCAGCACTGGGCTTCCCTGCTTCTCCGTGCTCAGAGTGTTGTCCCTGCTCTCGCAGCTACAGAATGGAGGTGCAGACAGCAGGGCTCAGGGGACGCCCCCAAACCAGAACTGGTTTTTAAATGGACTAGTCCATATGCTGTTGGCAAGAGAAGCTTCATTTTTCCAACTTTTCAGCAGCATCACGTATCCCACTAACTTCAACCAGAGCTGCTGGGATGGCAGATGGAGTGAGGAGGATCCCAGCTTGTGGGCCAGGATTCACTGACTGCATTGCAGGAGCAACATTCGCTGCTACAACAAGGGAGCATGGACTTGCCTCGTGGCTGCTATCTTGCATGTCCTGTAGGCTTGGCACAACCAGAAAGCTGCTCTTTACTCTTGGAGACTGTGCTACATTGCATCTCAGTCCTGTTCCAGTACAGCTGTGCAGGCATACACCAGAACCTGCTGATCAGGGACTGAGACATGGTGTCAATGTGCTGACAACAAGAGCGAACTTGTGAAATGGCCCCCCCGCAACATGATGAAGTTTCAGTCTACCGACAGTGAACATTCACGCCACTGGTTCCACCTACGGTTCTCGGTAGGGCCATCCTTTTCCAGTCTTCTGCTCTAAGCAAGACAGAGCAGAAAATAAGCAGCCCTTCTCCCATGGCAGAAGAGATCAAGAGGAACCCATGGCTCTTGGAGATGCTGCAGCTTCTCCAAGCGTGAGCAGACTAACTCCTCCATCACCACTCCACTATCTATGAGTCCTACCTGTTCACAGATGGTTTTCTTCCCTTATTCACATCCACGTTGAGAAGGCAGAATCTTTTCACTCTGGGTCAAGGCTAGTTTGTCTTTACTCCCCGTGGGGACTGCTGCAGAGAGCTCTGCAGAAAACAGCTCCCTCACAAGCCAGGGATGCTTGGGAGGATGCGTGGTCCAAAAACATCTTTGCCTACAGAACCATTAGCATGATGCAGTTTCTTTATGAGCGGAACTGGACCACACAGCCGGCAACAGATGCAGGACAAGGTCCCTGGAGAGCATGACTCAGGCTAGCCAAGGGGAGAAATGTTCCAGATGAGTCACACGGACCTGTGAAAGGGATGGCACCAGGGTCACACTGGCTGAGTCACCATTTTTCACCTAGGCTCCCTGCAGACAGAGCTCATCAGAAGCCAAAGCCTCTCTTGAGGAAAGTCCAAACCAAGGAGGCATGGGAAGACCCATCCCAATGACAAAGTGCAACAGTTCACCCAACCCAGCCTGGTTTAGAAGTGTCTGTTACATAAACCCAGGTGCGGCTCTCCAAAGATGAGTCACAGCAGCCTTGGCAGAGAACAGGGGAAGAGCACTGAAGGAAGCTCAGCAACACGCAGACCCTCCAGCTGACTTCAGAGACACAAGGCTAAAACTAAAAACAGGAGACTTGGCAGGAAGTAAGAAGCAACAGGGAAAGCATGCCAGGATGTTGCATGTGTGTGAAGACAGGGATCAAGGCAGCACTTCAGCAGAAGAGTAGCAGAGGCATCACCGCCTTCCCTAACCCGTCGCCCACTTCACCAATTTAGACTGGAAGCTCTTCGGGACAGGGACCGCCTCTTCAGTGCCAAGAACCAGCACAACCTGGCTCCAGTGCTGGAGAGGGTGTCTAGGGGCTACCAGCATTCAAATAATAATAATAATAATAATAATAATATGCTGTGAGTGAAATGTCCAACACTGCACTGAATAGCTGCTCTTAAATACCCACTTGTCCTGTATGAGGGTAGCAGACCTCTGTGCACATGACACATGCCTAGGTCACCAGCAGATGCTGTAGGGCTGTCAGGTAAGAGACAGGCATGCCAGCAGGCTGCTGCAGTGTTCAAGCCCTGTCTTCCGATAAAAGTTTCTTCCCACTGTTTGAACAAACAACCCTTTGGTGTTGAGAGGGCAGCCTGGTCACTGCATTTCTTTCCAATCCCACAGTGTCAAAGAAAGACCACAGGTACCCAGACCCAGTCAGACCTGTGCTGACTATACACAGGGCACACACTGGGATCTGAAGTCCAGGACCTGCTCCAGAAGCAAGAGCTCTGTGGGGATCCACCTGGGACAGGTAAAGGCCTGGCATCAGATAGACCAGGGGCCGACATGCCACTAGTTTTGCACCTATAGGGCTCTCTGCTGCCTATTGCTGGGCCCTTACACTCCCTCAGGGGCCTCTCCTGCTGGTTAGCATGAGGGGCAGGGTATTAAACCAGACAGTCCACGGGCCTGAGCCAAGATGGACCTGACAACGTTCCTAGAGAGAGCTCAAGAAAGGGAAGATGATGATGTTTTATTCAAAGGAATTGCCTTTGAAGCTGCCTGGTTCCCTTTCATCTGGTAATCTTCGCTGCCACTGTAGCATCTATTAGGACACAATCCTATTGCTGAGGGACAAGATTAGGGGACAGAGATTCCTTCCGCTCCAAGAAGCTCCACCAGTTAACCTTGAGTTACAGGACCTAGTGCCCTCCAGTCTGGCGTACCTGCATCACACATGGAATTGAATTACCCAGGAGTGACACCGTGCCACTTGGGTGGGGGCACTCAGACCAGGTACTACAGGCTAGTTGCAAAAGGAGAGTGCAGTGGGAAGGGAGGGAGGGGAAAGAATGGTTCTTTGCTAGCAACAACCCAAAGAAAGAGCAAGGCCCCTTGCTTAAAACGGATAGTAATCCCGTTAAATGTAACTGGCCTCCAGCCACCAATGGAAGTCAGCTTAGTACGTCATCATTCCTGTGGTGACAGGTTATAGCTCTCTATTTCTTAAAGCTTACAATTAGCCAAGGCTTTCTTAAAGCACCGCTTTCTCCTCCCTTTTTGGCATCTCATGTATGGAGAGCCTGTGCCTCAGTTTTGGGATCATTGAGCAGATTACGCACATGGAAACAGCTGCCAGTTTGCATCCAGATGATTCAATGTGTTACTTACTGATTACAACTGGGGGCAAGCATCACCTCCATGAGCTGCGGCAGCTGTAGGCAATAAACCATGATCTCAGACTCCAGGCCCTTCAGGGAACAGGCTAAGGATTTGGTTTTACCACAAAGAAAAGGCATGATTTTCCATCAAGAGAGCTACCCAAATGGAATGTAGTTTTACCTGGCTGTAGCCCTTGTAGCTAGCTAGGGTTAACTACATGGAGGCAGAGATACAGGGCTTCAGCAGCTACTTCCATGCACAAATCTAGTGCTCTCAATGGCAACACACACCTTTTTGGCACTGAAGATGCAGCCTGAGCATAAGTAGGCCTTCCCAGAGCACTAATTCACATGCAAGCTGGCTGATTAAGCATGCCAATAAAGCATGAAATCTTTGGAGGCTGGCTCATATTAGAATGCCCTATGCAGACATGCAAGCAAACTGCAGGAGCTCTCCCATCAGCTTTCATCTGCCTAATCCATTTAGCTAACCGGTCTCACATCTAGATCACTCATTTATATGGAAAATTAATTAGCCAATTAATTTTTTTTTTTTTTTTTAGTTTCTCTTATTTAAAATAAACAGGCAGCTGGCCCAAGCAAAGTTCCTATTCCCCAGTCCAAGCTGAGCCAATGCAATTAACTTGCAGCCTCCTCACAAAGCTACCTGCTCTGGGAGCCTGGCTCTCCAACACATTCCCTGCTCAGACCAGGTGCAGTTCTGCCCTGGTTTTCCTTCAGCTATTACTCACTCAAAGAGGCAATGTAATTGCTCCCTGTTCCACACACCAGACCCCATTATCCTGAGGAAACCTTAGCAACTAAGTGGATGTTTGCTCTTGTTGCTATGACAGAGGATAAATGAGAAGCAAAGAGTGATAAGGTTAAACCCCAGTCCCTACCACCCACCTCCTCCCACACCGCTAGCAAGTCCACACCAGGCTAGCGGCTCAGCAAGGGTTCAGATGTGAGAAGACAGGAATAAACCAAGCTGCAGGGGCTGGGCCTTCGTTCCAGATGTGGGTCTTCCCCTTCAGTTTCCAGTGCCCTAGCCCAATAGCTGCATTTCCAAATCCAGACCCTTTCAGAACAAGCAGGCACTCAGAACCAGACTCGTGACATGAGTGACACTCCACCTCAGGAAGGTGCTGACACATGCTATGACCCAGTGCCTGCAAGGGCTTGGTGATGCATACAGGCTGAGCCAGGGCAAGGATCTCTCGGCACTTTATACACAAATAGGGGCTCACAGACAAGCAAGTGGTAGCATCTATATTTTGCACTAAGAAACTTACCCCTGGTCACACAAGAGGTGGAGGAGAGTCCCCTGAACCAGGACTATTCAGCCAATTAAGCAGCAAAACATCGCTCCTCCTTTGGTGCCTGTGGGGAGGTGGAGAGGAGCTGGAGTGCATCAGAGGGGTGATCCCTTGCCTCTTCAACTTGACCACGTGCCTACCCATACAAACCCCCAAAGTTAGCACAGGGCCTGACAGCCGAATCAAGGGCCACCCTGACATCACCCTGGGGCTCTGACACATTTGCACCCTGACTTGCACCCTCCAGGCTTTGGCCAGAAGAGGTGGAGGGTGGTGGGCCCCATTGCCCAGAAGCCTCAGCAAGTCTGAGTCAGTCACTTCAGAACAGCGATTCCCCAGCTCAGTATCATGACCCTTGAAGAGTGGGGTCATGAGCCCCATAAGAAAGAAATCACAGAGGTCAGGCCGGACCCTAAATGGGGTCACAAGGTGCTGGGAAGTGAGGCTGCCATGGAAAAGACTAGGAAGTGCTGCCTGTAGAAGGACCCTGTCAAAGACGAAACCTTCTCACAGGCCATCCCACCCCGACAGCATGATGCAAGCCACGCGGATTAACCCAAGAGGTTTCTTTCATTAACTTGCAAATCACCTCTGCCATAGTTTGAGCCTCTGTGCAGCACCCCCAGGACCACAGAGCTGACACAGTCCACCCCCATGCACTCTCACGGGGGCACCCACACGGTGCTGAGCCTTCATTAGGCAATAACCACCTGCTGCCTGTCATCCAGGTGGACTGACACCACCAGGGCGTGTGCTAGCATCAGCTATAGCAATCCCAGCACTGGGCTGCTTCCCATTATCACTCTGCTGAACTTTATAATGATTCTTCCATGCTTCGCCTGCTACAAGATATCCGTGGTACTGAAAAGGGCAGTCCTCACGGCCCCCCCCCCCCTCCTGCCATACAGCAAGCCTTCTCTCTTGCTACCCTGCTGAGCCAGAAGCTGGATTATAAAGACACTCACCTAGCAGCTGTCTCAAGAGCCATCAGACCAGATAGAAGGAATTGCTTTGGGGATGTGGATGCAGAATGGCTAAGTGCCTGTGGGCACCACTGCTTGGTCACTATAACATAACCTAAAACCTAGTAGTAAACTACAGCCTTCTAGCACTTGTCAACACCTAGGCTACCCCGTCTCTGAGGATACGTAACTTGCTTGCATCTAATAGCTCATTTATAGCTGTAGTCCCTACAGCTCGGAACATGATGAAGAGACCATGGTGATGGTGCCAAGGGAACTGGAATCGCCAATAAACAGGGTTTTACAGACATGTACTTAGGTACATACCGCAGCGAAGGAGACCATAAACCAAGCAGCCACTTAATTAATGTGACAGACATGACTCTGAAGGGCACGGTTCCCCAGCCGCCAAAGACAGATTCACAGAAGTTTAGGGATGGAAGGGACTTTGTGAGATCATCAGGTCCAGCCCCACTCTGCTCTGGGCAGGGAAGACAGCTGGGGTCAAATAACCCCAGCAAGGTGTGTGTCCAGTCTCCTTTTGAAGATCTTCAGGGTAGGTGCCTGCACCACCCTCGCGAGGAGTCTATTCCAGAGTCTGCTCACATGAACCATGAAGTTTTTCCTTATATTCAGTCTGAAAAGACAACAAGGTCTCAGTTTTAACAGCAAAACAGCTGGAGACAGCATTGCCCAGCAAACAACCACCTGTACTGGGAGCCACAATGCTATTCCCAGTCTGCTTCTGACCAGCTGTTTGACCTCAGTCATGTCATTTTCCCTCCCTGTGCCTCGGTTTCACAGTCAGTGAAATGGGAGGCTGGCACAGCACTTCACAGACAAAGGTGAGCAAGAGCTAAGGATGGCGAGCAGGAAGTGATCAGCATACTTCATAGATCTGTTGAGGTCCCTTCCGACCCTAGCATCTACGAATCTATACATTTATGAAGTATGCTGAAGAGTTTGCACCTGTCCTGCTCTCCCATCTGAGGGGTGGAAGCTGTGGAGGATGAACAATGTTAGGTTTTTTTAAAATGCAATTTTACAACTACTCCAACAACAAAATAGAATTTGAAGTCAACCCCCAGTTACTTCAGCTCTCAGCCACCATGGTGAGCTAAATGCCAAGAGGTGTCCGTACAACTAGCTTCAGTGGGACACGGGGTGATGCTAAGTGAACCTGACACAGCCTGATAAAAGCAGGTCTCTGCCACCACTTATCCCCCAAGGCTTACAGAAAAGAAGACAGCAGCTGGGCAGAGCTCTCAAGGCCGGTTTGTGAAAACACGCCACAGTGCCAGCAGACTACAGTGTGCCTGACTTCTCCAAGACCCACTGTATTGGGAGAAGTGGTGCATTTATATAAACAGGGCCCATGGGGATGGCCGTTCTTGGTCTGAGAGATCTTTGGTCACAGGACCTTTACAACTGGCTTCAGTTACAGGATCTGTTTAGGCAAGGCTGCACCCATGAGAAGTGCCCCTGAGCTCAGGATCACAAGGGCCAATTTCAACTTTTAGCTCAAAGCTGAGCTGGGCCCAGATTCTAAACAATGAGACCTGAAGTTCCTTAACCAGAGAAATCTGGATCGGGGGACGGGAGGGATACACTCCACTGAGAGATGCTGACCAGGCATCGTATCAAAGAAATGCAAAGTCCAGAAGGGTCAATGTGGGGGTAGGGTGGAGCCCCACAGCTGGTCCCACTCCCCAGATGAACCCCAGAGCTATAATCAGAGCTTGGCAGAAAGCACTGGGGTGGCCTGATTTCAGATCCAAAAGTGGACACAGGTGGTCAGAGCCTGGGCCAAGAGTCACTTGTATGTTTGACTATTTCTCTGGGTAACAAAGACAGGTGAGTGTCACCGGGGTGAAAGGCTGGCAGGGCACCAAGCTGACACCAAAGCCAAGGCCTGGATTAGGTTCCCCAGACTCTTCTGCAATGGCAGGAGGGCAAAGAGGTGCCAGTCACCACAGTCTGCCAGGGACATGTCCAGATCTAAACTCCCGTCCGCATGAGGATGCCAGCTGCATCCACCATTCACAGACTCATTCCATTTTCATCCTCAACTGCCCTGGCCCTGCCACGCTGACCCTGTGGGCATTAACTCCCTGTGTATCAGACTGCCGGTTTTAAACTCTGCCCCAAACTGAAGTCTTGCTGTGGTTTCAATGCAAAGATGTGAAGCCACATGTGGGCCTTGATTCATGCTCCTCTCTGTTTCCAAACAATCCCCACTTTGCCTGTTTCCCAGGGCTTCTCCAAAAGGTTAAGCTTTCTGACTCATGCTTCACATCAAAGCCTTTCAGCCTGCAGCAGAAACTTCCCACGATTCTGCTCAAGGGCAGGGGTCTCTCCCCACAGAGGCTCCTTCTTGAAGTATGGTCCAAAACCCATGATTGCTTGCCTCAGATTTCTGTAGGAGGAGTGTGTTGAACATGGAAACCTGCCTCTCTCAGGGACACCAACAGCTCCCAGGGAGGCTGGTGGCAGTGAGAACTCACCCCAAGGGGGCCAAAGTGTGGAATTGCAAATCTACTAAATCACATCATGGGGAGCAAGCATCACACTTAGTCTCTGCAAAATTAATTCTGAATACAGTGGGGGTGAAAGTGGAGACAGAATAAAGCACTGACTTGAGCCAGGTTGATCACAACTTTCACAGAAGTTTAGGGTTGGAAGGGACCTTGTGCCATCATTGGGTCCCGCCCCGCTGCTCTGGGCAGGGAAGCCTGCTGGGGTCAAATAACCCCAGCAAGGTGTGTGCCCAGTCTCCTTCTGCAAAGCTATTAAATCTTTTTAGCAGCATTTTTTGCTTTTTCTCATTGTTTTGGCAAATTAGCTTTCTGGATGTTCCAGCTCTTCCTTCTGGACCTGTTGTTTTTCTCAGCAACAAAAGGACCTGGGAATATCTCTATCAGCCAGTTCCACTCTTGGAGATGCCTACAGCCAAGGTGTCCAGTATACAGAGTGAAAGATTTGGACTAGGTAAAAAACCCAATTCAATTTGCTTGCCTTTAAGCAATTTGCAACTCCTGAGCCTAGAGCACCAGAAATGGGCAGCATCTGTGCCTAAACGTTTAAACTCGAGGCAACTGGGGCAGAGGTCAAACACATACATGCAACTGCAAGCTTAATCTGCATCTGCTGTGCTTCTCAGTGCTCACATACACCTTGCATTTGTAGGTAAAAATGATTAAACTGCTCTCTGGGCTTGCAAAACATCACCAGTGGGTAATACCCCTTTTGGTCACCTGTTTTGATCAGAGCTGAGCTGAGAGACTCTACTGGGCACAGTTCTCTGGGATTTCCCCTGGCACTCCAACTGAAACACTGCCTCAATACTTTCCATTATAGTGACCGGGAGATGTATGCAGCAGCCTGCATGCTGAGGGAAGAGATCCCAGCACCAGCTAATTGGTTGTAAGGAATGGAAGCAGCTGATGCCCAAATTGCTGGCTACCTCTAATGCATTAGAAATTCTACTGCTAATGTAAAGAGACACTGACAAATGAAACCTGGATAAAGCAGCCCATTACGGACCCACTGCTGCACGCCTGACTCCTGGGAGAAGTTTCTAGCTGGGACAAGTAACTTGATTAGAACTGCTCAAGCATGCGAGGGAGCTGGGTTGAGCCCGAAGCCAGGGGAACGCAGAGAGCTGTTTTGAAAACAAAACATACCAGGTTATCCCGTGCTCAATTTTTCCTTCTGCCTCAGCTTGCGGGATGCTCTGCTCTGTCACGGGTTGGACAAAGAGACTGGAGCACCTGGGGTCCACCTGGAGTCAGCAGGGTTATCACATGCTTCAAGCTAAGCACATGTGATGGTACTTTGCTGGATCAGGGTAGCACCAAGCTCTCAGTACATGGCTTTGGATTGTACCCTTTTAGCAACAAGGCTGAAACTCCACAATAGCTACGTAACAAGCAAGAACAGATCACCTGGGGGAATCTGCGATGTGGCAGGCAGCTGGCAAGTCCAGCCACAGCGCACAGGAGAAATCATCTCCACTTGTTTTGCTCAGCTACAAACTCTTATGCTCACATAGGAGGCCCTGCCGAGGGATTAAAATCCACCAGGAAATACAGTTACTTGAGAGCACTCGCATGCCAGCTTCAGCAGGGGTTCGAAGGCGTCCCGAGCTGGGTGAAAGTCCCCAGTGTCACACTCCCCCTCGGACACCCCAACTTGTATCGGGAGCCAGCAGCAAACTTCCCACGGGGGAAACAAGTTGAGGAGCAAAGGGGATAACTTGGATTTCTAACTGAGGAAGGGAGAGTCAAATCAGAGAAGACCAGCAGTCAGACTCACCACCTCCACCTGGATGATCACGCCGTGCCTTAGCAGCCCACTTCCACATGCAGGGCCCACGGCCTCAGCACTCAGGCGAGCAGCTTTTGTGTAGTCCTGGGCAACATGAGGTGCACTCTAGACAACTTGCATTACTCAGCCCTTAAATAAATATGTGGCAGCAATCAGTGAACTGTGCAGTGGGAGCCAAACAAAGGCCTGGATTCTCAGTCAGTGGAACTGGACTGTGGCTGTGGATCAGGACACACCAAGGTCTTGTCTGCATGCAAGGCCTCTACCCCTTGAACTGTGGCAGTAGGGTTAAAGCAGTATAACCCTCACCCTCCACAGCAGGGACAGGTAGACCCATACAAAAGCACTTGTGTCTGCATTCTCATAAATCAAAAGGAAAAGCTTTACTGGTATCAGGCACCGGCATAGCCAGAGTGTGAACTCAGATAATGCCAGTGTAACTAGACTGGTAAAATAAAAGGCATAAGGACTGACAATCCTCAACCACATAGATACCTACCCTGGTCCCAAAAAGCCTGCACAGACCAGGCCTGCAAGAACAGAAGGGTGTTTCTGTTTGCTGTCAACCAGAGGGAAGAGGCCTGCCTTGCAGTTTCCTCTCAGCTGTCATTACCCAAGACATGGGTCCCAGACTACTGATCTGACCCCAGTTATTCTCCCCATGCTAGGACCTGACAGCTCACCATAGCCAGCATCAACTGACTGACAGACTAGCAGGTCCTGCTGCCTGCTGTGCCCCTCTCTGGTTTGCCCATCACACACTGTCAGCACAAACATCCAGCTCTCTTCATTTCCAGCATTATTCATATTTGACACTCAAATAAACCCTGAGTGACTGCAAAGGAGCTTCCGGTGCAGACAGAGCTGCAATAGAAAAGATACCAGTCCAGTGCTCTTGCTGACAGGAGACACAGGGACAACACTGGGGGGGGGGTGGTCAATGGCTTCAGGCGCCAACTTGCTGCCAGCCTCCCAGAATTGGTCACAGCTGCTCAGAGCGGAGTCATTCTTGCCTGATCCAGCACCTAATCTGCCCATGGGATTCCGATGGCAAGATTGGGACCTAACCGGCTGCAAACTATAACTGCCCTTTAGACCTTGAGCCACAGCCTGTCTTTTTCCCCTTACACCTGGGCAAAGGCATAGGGTGCATCCCTCATCTTGTAAAGGGCATCATACCAGAGATCATGACTAGCCACGCAGTATGGAGCTCTGCACCGGGAGGCCAGCTCTGCCCGCCCACGTGCCCTCTACAGCTTGGTCTCCACTGGAAAACTACAGGCACAATTCCTGACAGTCTTTCAGTTGAATTTCCAGAGATCAAGGTAAATCCCAGCTGATGTGTGTATGAAGCCACCCCTACCACCTGCTAATGCCTCAACTCAAAAACTACTTGCAATTGGCCTGTGCTTAGTCAGAGGCACTGGGATTTTCCTCTCTCATTAGTAGAGCACTGCTGTGCAGCTGATACCTGGCTTTCATGCTCCACCCCAGAGGGGCTGCCCTTGGTAGATTAAAGATCCCTCCTGCACCTGTGGTTACATTTGGACAAGGCCTCTGGATCCTAGGTAGGAAAGGCCCTAACAGACATCAGAGTATCCCATCAGATAGAATATGGATCACATTTGGACCTGCAGGAGGTCTTGGGAGGGAGCACCGTGTTAACACCACCTCACCAGACCTCACCCTCCACCCTTGCAAGCCTGACCTGGTATTAGCGTCAGAGGGGAGGATGTTCATTGGACACCTTTTCAGTGTGTACTGACCTGGCAGCTCTTTCTTGCCGCTTCTTGAGATGAGCAGTACTCAAAAGAAAGCAGCTGGGACACAGCATAGGCTCCATTTTACCCCCTGCTCAACAGCTCTGCTGACATGGGCAGCTGCTGGTGGAGGAGCACAAAGCCTGCCTGCAAGCTACTCTGAACCGGGAACACGCTGAACGTACGCAAGGAGCAGCCAGGACGGCACAGGATGAGATGTCTCTGGGAACAGGCTTCCGCGTCAGAAGAGCTTCAGCCCCACCTTCACAAACAAACCACCTGCATGGAAACTAATATAACCAAGGTATGAGTCGTACAGCTGTAGTGAGGGGTGAGGACAGGGGTAGCAGGGGGAAAGATGATAGGGGATGTATTCCCAGATCTAGCAGCCTCTCAGGACAAGAACCAAGAAGACAGGACTCCTCCATTGGGTGGGGAGGGCGGGGATTGATTTTAAAAGTGAAGAGATGATGGATCTGGCCATCACTGTGTGCGTGACTGCACAGGTCGTTTCATAACTCTATAAAAGAACCACCGGGAGGTGGCAAGAACTGAATAAGGCTCCTGAAGCATTTGGAGATGTCTGAATAACCACAGAGGTATTATTTCAATCAGCAAACTATCCAGTGAACAACAGAGGGCTCCGTTCTCAAAAAAATCCACGCAGGAGCGGTTTGATTTTTCACAGGCCAGCTGAAAGGACCAGGGAAATTTGCTTCCAACCCTGAATTGTGGGCAGCAGCATGCAGCTTTGTTTTAGGAAAACAGATGTTTCCCTCTAGCAGAGCCTGTAAAAGGCCTGGTTGTCAGAGACCTTCCACAGCGGTAAGGGTGCTTGTACATGTGACGCCATTACCATGTACACATGATAAAAATGTCACTTTATGTGGCATAATGGTGTCACACTGTACATGCGCAAGAGTTTTGGGGGTTTTAAATGAGTTTGCATCATTGTAAACTAAAGTACATCCGAATGTAGTTTAGTCTGCAACGAAGTGTTGCAGCTATCAGTCAGCTCAGGAGAGGTGGGCAGGCGCTGCAGAAAAAAAGGATCAAGCCCCTCACCAAAAAAAAAGTATCGGCCCCTCACCATAACAGTGACAGGAAAATAAAACTCCACTGTCTACATTAAAACCCTCTGAGCTCTGCCTGTGGAAACAATTGCAAAGCAAATAGAAGTCATACCCAAACCGCAGGCCAAGATAAGCTCAGGTAGTCCACTTTACACCTCGATATCAAGTCCAAAGACTCTAGTTCGATTAGACCATTTCAGTCCCTGGAGGAGTGAAGTGGGCTGTGGGCAGGAGAGATCCAGGTGTCACCACTGCCACAACTGATGACATGCCCTGTACTGCAGAGTAATGTGAACAATCTGAACGATGTCTGCCAATCTGGTCTCGAACCTGGCGATCAGCATGACCTGCAGTACGCGAGTAAGACACGGCAGCCAGGCACCTGAGCATTCTCCGCCCCCGCTCAGAGACTACAGCCCCTCTCCCCTGCACACAGGCCAAAGTCTCCCCCAAAAGCTGGACAAAAGCAAAGATAACCAGGCTCACTGCAAAGACTCCATGAGGTGGCAAGACTGCCGTTTCTCCTGGCAAATCGCTCCAACATTTGGGTTGACAGCTAGGAAATCACATCCAATTTCAAGGCTCAGTTTGTCTAACTTTGCCATCTCAGCAACCTGTCATACCCTTTCTGCCACTTCAGTAAATTCTAGTGAGAAAGGCTGAAAGCTTCCCCCCACCATTCAAACACATTCTCCGTACATAAGCCAATGATCAAGTCACCTCTTAAATTTCTCTTCCATAAATTGAGTAAATAAAATAAATCAAGACTTTCCAGCCCTCTGCCCCCATTCTCTTTTACTCTATTTTACTGTGTCAGCTCAGTTTGCAAGGGCCTTAGGTAATGAAACTGCATATTCCTCAATGGTTATACTCATCTAACCATGGAGTGCGTAGGTTATAATGGCTTGAAATGATATCTTTACATGGTACATTATTACATCTATAGTAATACTTCATACCGACATGATACGCTGCACACATCCATTACTGGTGTCTTCAGGAGGAGGTATTATTATCCCCATTTTAGAGGGATGGTGCCTGATGCACACAGAAAAAAGTAATTTCTCCAAGTCTGCAAAAGAAGTCAGTGGCAACAGATTTCTCTGTGCTGACACCCGTGAGTTTGAGAACGGGTGGATTTTTTCCCCACAGCCCCCAGACCAAAAAAAAAAAAAAAAAAAAAAAAAAAAAAAAAAAAAAAAAAAAAAAAAAAAAAAAAAAAAAAAAAAAAAAAAAAAAAAAAAAAAAAAAAAAAAAAAAAAAAAAAAAAAAAAAAAAAAAAAAAAAAAAAAAAAAAAAAAAAAAAAAAAAAAAAAAAAAAAAAAAAAAAAAAAAAAAAAAAAAAAAAAAAAAAAAAAAAAAAAAAAAAAAAAAAAAAAAAAAAAAAAAAAAAAAAAAAAAAAAAAAAAAAAAAAAAAAAAAAAAAAAAAAAAAAAAAAAAAAAAAAAAAAAAAAAAAAAAAAAAAAAAAAAAAAAAAAAAAAAAAAAAAAAAAAAAAAAAAAAAAAAAAAAAAAAAAAAAAAAAAAAAAAAAAAAAAAAAAAAAAAAAAAAAAAAAAAAAAAAAAAAAAAAAAAAAAAAAAAAAAAAAAAAAAAAAAAAAAAAAAAAAAAAAAAAAAAAAAAAAAAAAAAAAAAAAAAAAAAAAAAAAAAAAAAAAAAAAAAAAAAAAAAAAAAAAAAAAAAAAAAAAAAAAAAAAAAAAAAAAAAAAAAAAAAAAAAAAAAAAAAAAAAAAAAAAAAAAAAAAAAAAAAAAAAAAAAAAAAAAAAAAAAAAAAAAAAAAAAAAAAAAAAAAAAAAAAAAAAAAAAAAAAAAAAAAAAAAAAAAAAAAAAAAAAAAAAAAAAAAAAAAAAAAAAAAAAAAAAAAAAAAAAAAAAAAAAAAAAAAAAAAAAAAAAAAAAAAAAAAAAAAAAAAAAAAAAAAAAAAAAAAAAAAAAAAAAAAAAAAAAAAAAAAAAAAAAAAAAAAAAAAAAAAAAAAAAAAAAAAAAAAAAAAAAAAAAAATCGCTTTAGGCTCAAAATTTAAATCTTAATTGCAGTCAGGACTCTGTTTGCCTGGCTTTATTTAATGAAAATGATAAACAGAGAAGAAAAATGTTTTCTGTAAAAATTGCTGGTTTTCAACACAACAAAGTTTGTTTGGTGTTGGGTTTATTTTTTTAACCCAAGACAATTTAGAAATCCCAAATATTTTCAGCTTTGGGCTTTTATCTCCTGTTGTTAACCAAACATTGCTGCAGGAAATTTGGTGATGGGGCAGAGGTGCCCCTCACACTCCTGCATGCATGCACACCAACATTTCTCACAGCACAATCATTGATATTTTTCTAACCAAGCTCTAGTTTCTATTCCGAATACAAGGGTGAAATTTCTTTAAAAGAGTCTATATATGATTGTGCATACGCCACCTTTTTTCCCTTTTCCCTTGCAAACATTCATCTGCAACACGACGAAGCCAAAAGCAAAGGACTGCTCTAGCTGGGAAGCGGGAAATGCAAAATGATAAATATGAAAGAAACTCATGTGTCTCTTTTTACTGTTGAATTTGAAAGAAATGCTGCAGCAAACAGCATCTCTGGTGCTGGGTATCACGGCTAAGCTTAGCAAGGGGCCCAGATCTCAGTGGTGGGCTCCACTAGTAGAGATCTCAAACGAACTTGCACACTCAAAGGAGTCTAAAATCAGGGCTTTGCTAGGTAGGAGTCACATAAATTAAAAATGACGTTAAATTACAAATTTTAAAAGGCTAAATATTTGTTTTAACTTGATAGCATGAAGTCTATTTTTCATAGGCTTGTTTCTAAAAAAAACCCCAACCAACAGACACTTCCAATTCTTCCCAGACAATAAACTCTTCAAATGTCCTTTTTAGCAAGTAAAGGGTACCACTGAATTATTCACCAGATTGCAGCTGCCAGTGACTTAACTGTACAAATGACAAAATTTGCTGCAGATAGGCCTGTATGAGAAGCTTGCAATATGGGATGCTGTCAGCTACCTTGTGGACAACCCTGGGTCATATAGAGACATACAGATGCTCAGGACCAGCCTGACAACGTAGTGAAACAGGTCCGTGTCAACCAAGGTAGAGGAAAGAGTTGACAGATCAGTCAGAATTGCAAGTATTCTAGTAAACACAAGGGTCTGGCATGCAGCAGGCCAGGACTGTAATCTCACCTCTGCCCTTCAGGTAAGTCACGCCATCTCTTCCTCCTCCCATCCTTTGGCTGGTTAGAGTATCAGCTCTTAGGGCAGAAACTTGTAAACTGTAAGCACACACTGAGCCGCACCCCTGTCTTAATGGGTACAGCAATACAAATATAAGAAGGGGAGAATGTTAATTCTCGTTAATTGAAAATGAGCGTCAGCCAAAGGTCAAACTGGAAACTTTCCATTCAAAGAGCCTTTTCCTGGGCTTGGAGCTAGTGAGCTGCTGCCAAGAGTCCTTCCGAGTTCCCATTTCCCTTTGTGGCATGACCCCTCCATTTTGGTCCAACTGTTTTGCCACTCGCAACGACTTACAACAAAGGAAACAGGCCTGACCTTTTTCAGAGCTAATGCTCAGAGTGCAGCACTCCCTTTTCCCACCATCAGGTTTTTCTAGATATGTGTATATATTTTACAGACAGAGCTAGATGATTCAGTTGCTAGTCTGACAAAAAAGCATGACATGAGCACACGAACTGCATGCTTTCAAGGAAGCGCCACCCAGCTGAGAATGCGATTTAATTTCTTAAGCAAAATATCTCCTTTAACAACTGACGATTCATTCTCATGAACTGTTTCCTTTACCTTTCTTGCCTCCACACCCACCCCTTCACGTTCTAGATCAGGCTGAAGTGGTATTCAAAGTATTTCCTCTTGCAACCTCCTTATAGACCCTGTCTGACCAAACTGAGTCAAACTTCTAAGCACAAAAGCCATACTTTGCATTGAATGGGACTCATAAGGAAGTCCAAGAAAAATACCCAAGATCTCAGCACAGTTGCATCTGAAGCTAAGAAGCACTCGGACTCCCTGTATTAAGTCTAAAGGTCAAAAGTGCCTTTTGGACACACATTTGGGCCCAAAGCATCACAACATTGAGTCAATGCAAAATCAGATAGATCACAGTGATGTTGCATCACCAGCATGATGCCATACTGGGACATTATGCCATTTAAACAAGGACACCTTTTACGCAGCACCCAGCCGTGCAAGGTTGTGAATCGCTGCCTTACCAATTGTGTCCAGAACTGCTCAAGTTATGCCCTATTGTCCTTTGTTGCTAGCAGGGATTTTTCTGTAGCTCTTTGCTACAAACTTGTGCTTTTAGAGCAGAAGGCACAGAATGCAATCCCTATATAACTAAAAATGACTACAGCACTATCAATCGCCCTCTGCACACAAGGTTTCAGTAACCATTCTGAAAACACTGTCTGAAACTAGTTTAAGATATTGGAGTTACTTTCCAAAACTCGGTTATACTTCCACTGTGCCGTGGATCTAGGACTTGCAATTTGCAAATCCACCAATTCCATGGCTGAAAAAATTAGTAATTTTATAAGCAGTCAGAACACAGGAATTATTCACAAACCTCTCGTAACAGGTGCTGGCCTGTTGCATCCACAGATTTCATGCCAAACTTCTGGTTGTCATAACAACCCTGGGTCACAAGAGGAAACACTCACATGGCTACCTCTGTTTCACCTTACATTCAGATTACAAGCAGCTAAGATTCAGGAGGGCAGTGGAAACCAAATATGGGGCCCAATCTAGCAGTCCTCACTCATGACAGATTTGAGTGTATTTGTGGGGAAAGGATTTCAGGATGAAGCCTTTATTTTACTCTCCCTGGTAGTTTTAGATCTTAAATTTTTTAAGACCTTTTTATGCCTCCATGTGAAATATACATTACCAGAAGAGATCCATTATTAATCACATGCACAGACTGACAAACACCTTGCAAATGTTATGGAACAAGGCACTAAAATTAACCTGAAGCTGATAAAGGCTGGTACAAATCCTCCGTAATTCCATACAGATTAGAACGAGTTTACCACTTTGCATAAAACTTTGATTTATTGATATTTGATTCATAACCGCTGCTTAAGTTTAACCTCCCATATCAGGTGCACTTGTTTAAACTTTGTAAACTTTAGAACAAGCCTGTTTATCTTTAAAAGTCTATCTGCATCAATCTTAATTCTGGAGTCTAGACATTAATTAAGCGTCCCAGCATTCAAAATATGAATGGGAAACAACGTGTTTAGCTGGTCAGTCTGCATTATAGGCTACTTACCATATTGTCTTTGTACATACCTAGGATACAGAACACATTCCCCCTCCCTAAGGAGGGAAAGGGACTTGACTACAGTCTTCCAGGAGCTCAGTGGCAGAGCTGGGAACTTGCCTTTCTGAATACAAGGTAAGACCCCTGATTCTGAAAATGTACACCCCTCGGGCAGTAGGTAAGCAGACCGAACAGAGAGTGGGGGAACTGAGGCATGGCATTCCCATTAATAGGGAAGAAAGAGGCACCCAGGAAATGTATGGACTAACCCCAGACCCCAGCACCGAATCCAGGCCCTTCCCCAGAGTGACAATCTGAAGGCATTCATGCCTGTTAAGAAACTGAAGAGACCCCAGGCAGAGACCCTCCAGGTGTGTCTAGTTAACAAGACTAATCTACACCTGGCTGACAAGAGTTGCCCCAGACCCAGAGCTGAATGGGAGCCTTGCAGCTCTTTCATCCCGAACTGCACCCGACCAATAAGTCTGAATGCTTCTCCCCCTGGCTTGAACTAAAACAGCAGATGATTTAAACTGCTCTAGGTATTTGTTACCCCACCACCATTTGGAGATGCACAACTGCAATCCAAGATGACGGGACGACAGAGACAGGGGGACTGAACAAACCATCTGTTGGCTTGTTCCTACCTTGCTCTCAAGCCTGAAAGAAAGATGCGTTTCGTTTGCTAGGCACAGCACAGGATCCAGCCTTGCTTGGAGAGTCCAGGTCCGTCAACCCCAGGGGAGCTGGACAACCTGCCCCAGCACCAGGGCACTGACCAAACTCTACCTCTGAGCAGCCAGAAATGCGGAGGGGGAAACCACCACCACCGTCCTCAACCCTTCCTCGCTGCAAGGGGAGCATTTCCTTCAGCAACAAGATTGCAACGAGCCCTGCAAATGCCCCCTCCACCCTTACTGGGATGGGACCTCGCACTGCCGGTGCTGCAAGGACCCAGGTCCCAGCGTGCAGCCTGCCCCCAGCGTGCACACGGGGCTGCTGAGCATTAGATGCATTTGCAGGCTCTCTAATGTGGAGCTACGGGGTGGGGGGCAGCAGGTTGCAGCGAGGCCCCGCACCTGGCACGCCTGCCCGGGGCTCCCCGGCTGTGCACCTGCAGTGCCCTCTAGCGACTGGCACGGGGAAGCATGGGGACGGGGCTGGGCCTGGGGCAGGGCAAGGCGGAGGGAGGATGCCCCTTCCCCTCCCCCAGCACCCCAGGGCCACTGCAGGCGCCCCGCAGACCATGCCCCTCTTAGCTCTCACTTGGGGTTTCTTTCCATTTGCGGGGGGGTTCCCCTAGAGGAAAGCCTTAGAGCAATTGTTGTGTTGCAAAGAGCTCAGGGAGGCGGCAGAAGGGTTTTTACCCTTGACATGGGTTCCTCCTTGACATCTCTCGCTGGGAAGCACAGGCGCACTCCCAGCGGGGCCGGCCTGGCTCCTTCCCCGTGTTTTGTTCACCCTCGGGCACGTCCGGTCAGAGAAAATGAGGCTTGGACGGGACCTCACGTCCAGTCCAGCCTCCTGCATCGGCCTCCCAGGGGGTCCTGCCCCTCCCTTCCCCCGGCGAGCCGAAAT
>NW_005842608.1:141428-147034 GCF_000455745.1 Alligator sinensis
CCCCAGCCCCCAACACCAAAAAAAAAAAAAAAAAAAAAAAAAAAAAAAAAAAAAAAATCGCTTTAGGCTCAAAATTTAAATCTTAATTGCAGTCAGGACTCTGTTTGCCTGGCTTTATTTAATGAAAATGATAAACAGAGAAGAAAAATGTTTTCTGTAAAAATTGCTGGTTTTCAACACAACAAAGTTTGTTTGGTGTTGGGTTTATTTTTTTAACCCAAGACAATTTAGAAATCCCAAATATTTTCAGCTTTGGGCTTTTATCTCCTGTTGTTAACCAAACATTGCTGCAGGAAATTTGGTGATGGGGCAGAGGTGCCCCTCACACTCCTGCATGCATGCACACCAACATTTCTCACAGCACAATCATTGATATTTTTCTAACCAAGCTCTAGTTTCTATTCCGAATACAAGGGTGAAATTTCTTTAAAAGAGTCTATATATGATTGTGCATACGCCACCTTTTTTCCCTTTTCCCTTGCAAACATTCATCTGCAACACGACGAAGCCAAAAGCAAAGGACTGCTCTAGCTGGGAAGCGGGAAATGCAAAATGATAAATATGAAAGAAACTCATGTGTCTCTTTTTACTGTTGAATTTGAAAGAAATGCTGCAGCAAACAGCATCTCTGGTGCTGGGTATCACGGCTAAGCTTAGCAAGGGGCCCAGATCTCAGTGGTGGGCTCCACTAGTAGAGATCTCAAACGAACTTGCACACTCAAAGGAGTCTAAAATCAGGGCTTTGCTAGGTAGGAGTCACATAAATTAAAAATGACGTTAAATTACAAATTTTAAAAGGCTAAATATTTGTTTTAACTTGATAGCATGAAGTCTATTTTTCATAGGCTTGTTTCTAAAAAAAACCCCAACCAACAGACACTTCCAATTCTTCCCAGACAATAAACTCTTCAAATGTCCTTTTTAGCAAGTAAAGGGTACCACTGAATTATTCACCAGATTGCAGCTGCCAGTGACTTAACTGTACAAATGACAAAATTTGCTGCAGATAGGCCTGTATGAGAAGCTTGCAATATGGGATGCTGTCAGCTACCTTGTGGACAACCCTGGGTCATATAGAGACATACAGATGCTCAGGACCAGCCTGACAACGTAGTGAAACAGGTCCGTGTCAACCAAGGTAGAGGAAAGAGTTGACAGATCAGTCAGAATTGCAAGTATTCTAGTAAACACAAGGGTCTGGCATGCAGCAGGCCAGGACTGTAATCTCACCTCTGCCCTTCAGGTAAGTCACGCCATCTCTTCCTCCTCCCATCCTTTGGCTGGTTAGAGTATCAG
Source organism: Alligator sinensis (assembly GCF_000455745.1). Lineage (NCBI taxonomy): Eukaryota > Metazoa > Chordata > Crocodylia > Alligatoridae > Alligator > Alligator sinensis. Next base: position 142,725 of record NW_005842608.1, read on the forward strand.
CTCTTAGGGCAGAAACTTGTAAACTGTAAGCACACACTGAGCCGCACCCCTGTCTTAATGGGTACAGCAATACAAATATAAGAAGGGGAGAATGTTAATTCTCGTTAATTGAAAATGAGCGTCAGCCAAAGGTCAAACTGGAAACTTTCCATTCAAAGAGCCTTTTCCTGGGCTTGGAGCTAGTGAGCTGCTGCCAAGAGTCCTTCCGAGTTCCCATTTCCCTTTGTGGCATGACCCCTCCATTTTGGTCCAACTGTTTTGCCACTCGCAACGACTTACAACAAAGGAAACAGGCCTGACCTTTTTCAGAGCTAATGCTCAGAGTGCAGCACTCCCTTTTCCCACCATCAGGTTTTTCTAGATATGTGTATATATTTTACAGACAGAGCTAGATGATTCAGTTGCTAGTCTGACAAAAAAGCATGACATGAGCACACGAACTGCATGCTTTCAAGGAAGCGCCACCCAGCTGAGAATGCGATTTAATTTCTTAAGCAAAATATCTCCTTTAACAACTGACGATTCATTCTCATGAACTGTTTCCTTTACCTTTCTTGCCTCCACACCCACCCCTTCACGTTCTAGATCAGGCTGAAGTGGTATTCAAAGTATTTCCTCTTGCAACCTCCTTATAGACCCTGTCTGACCAAACTGAGTCAAACTTCTAAGCACAAAAGCCATACTTTGCATTGAATGGGACTCATAAGGAAGTCCAAGAAAAATACCCAAGATCTCAGCACAGTTGCATCTGAAGCTAAGAAGCACTCGGACTCCCTGTATTAAGTCTAAAGGTCAAAAGTGCCTTTTGGACACACATTTGGGCCCAAAGCATCACAACATTGAGTCAATGCAAAATCAGATAGATCACAGTGATGTTGCATCACCAGCATGATGCCATACTGGGACATTATGCCATTTAAACAAGGACACCTTTTACGCAGCACCCAGCCGTGCAAGGTTGTGAATCGCTGCCTTACCAATTGTGTCCAGAACTGCTCAAGTTATGCCCTATTGTCCTTTGTTGCTAGCAGGGATTTTTCTGTAGCTCTTTGCTACAAACTTGTGCTTTTAGAGCAGAAGGCACAGAATGCAATCCCTATATAACTAAAAATGACTACAGCACTATCAATCGCCCTCTGCACACAAGGTTTCAGTAACCATTCTGAAAACACTGTCTGAAACTAGTTTAAGATATTGGAGTTACTTTCCAAAACTCGGTTATACTTCCACTGTGCCGTGGATCTAGGACTTGCAATTTGCAAATCCACCAATTCCATGGCTGAAAAAATTAGTAATTTTATAAGCAGTCAGAACACAGGAATTATTCACAAACCTCTCGTAACAGGTGCTGGCCTGTTGCATCCACAGATTTCATGCCAAACTTCTGGTTGTCATAACAACCCTGGGTCACAAGAGGAAACACTCACATGGCTACCTCTGTTTCACCTTACATTCAGATTACAAGCAGCTAAGATTCAGGAGGGCAGTGGAAACCAAATATGGGGCCCAATCTAGCAGTCCTCACTCATGACAGATTTGAGTGTATTTGTGGGGAAAGGATTTCAGGATGAAGCCTTTATTTTACTCTCCCTGGTAGTTTTAGATCTTAAATTTTTTAAGACCTTTTTATGCCTCCATGTGAAATATACATTACCAGAAGAGATCCATTATTAATCACATGCACAGACTGACAAACACCTTGCAAATGTTATGGAACAAGGCACTAAAATTAACCTGAAGCTGATAAAGGCTGGTACAAATCCTCCGTAATTCCATACAGATTAGAACGAGTTTACCACTTTGCATAAAACTTTGATTTATTGATATTTGATTCATAACCGCTGCTTAAGTTTAACCTCCCATATCAGGTGCACTTGTTTAAACTTTGTAAACTTTAGAACAAGCCTGTTTATCTTTAAAAGTCTATCTGCATCAATCTTAATTCTGGAGTCTAGACATTAATTAAGCGTCCCAGCATTCAAAATATGAATGGGAAACAACGTGTTTAGCTGGTCAGTCTGCATTATAGGCTACTTACCATATTGTCTTTGTACATACCTAGGATACAGAACACATTCCCCCTCCCTAAGGAGGGAAAGGGACTTGACTACAGTCTTCCAGGAGCTCAGTGGCAGAGCTGGGAACTTGCCTTTCTGAATACAAGGTAAGACCCCTGATTCTGAAAATGTACACCCCTCGGGCAGTAGGTAAGCAGACCGAACAGAGAGTGGGGGAACTGAGGCATGGCATTCCCATTAATAGGGAAGAAAGAGGCACCCAGGAAATGTATGGACTAACCCCAGACCCCAGCACCGAATCCAGGCCCTTCCCCAGAGTGACAATCTGAAGGCATTCATGCCTGTTAAGAAACTGAAGAGACCCCAGGCAGAGACCCTCCAGGTGTGTCTAGTTAACAAGACTAATCTACACCTGGCTGACAAGAGTTGCCCCAGACCCAGAGCTGAATGGGAGCCTTGCAGCTCTTTCATCCCGAACTGCACCCGACCAATAAGTCTGAATGCTTCTCCCCCTGGCTTGAACTAAAACAGCAGATGATTTAAACTGCTCTAGGTATTTGTTACCCCACCACCATTTGGAGATGCACAACTGCAATCCAAGATGACGGGACGACAGAGACAGGGGGACTGAACAAACCATCTGTTGGCTTGTTCCTACCTTGCTCTCAAGCCTGAAAGAAAGATGCGTTTCGTTTGCTAGGCACAGCACAGGATCCAGCCTTGCTTGGAGAGTCCAGGTCCGTCAACCCCAGGGGAGCTGGACAACCTGCCCCAGCACCAGGGCACTGACCAAACTCTACCTCTGAGCAGCCAGAAATGCGGAGGGGGAAACCACCACCACCGTCCTCAACCCTTCCTCGCTGCAAGGGGAGCATTTCCTTCAGCAACAAGATTGCAACGAGCCCTGCAAATGCCCCCTCCACCCTTACTGGGATGGGACCTCGCACTGCCGGTGCTGCAAGGACCCAGGTCCCAGCGTGCAGCCTGCCCCCAGCGTGCACACGGGGCTGCTGAGCATTAGATGCATTTGCAGGCTCTCTAATGTGGAGCTACGGGGTGGGGGGCAGCAGGTTGCAGCGAGGCCCCGCACCTGGCACACCTGCCCGGGGCTCCCCGGCTGTGCACCTGCAGTGCCCTCTAGCGACTGGCACGGGGAAGCATGGGGACGGGGCTGGGCCTGGGGCAGGGCAAGGCGGAGGGAGGATGCCCCTTCCCCTCCCCCAGCACCCCAGGGCCACTGCAGGCGCCCCGCAGACCATGCCCCTCTTAGCTCTCACTTGGGGTTTCTTTCCATTTGCGGGGGGGTTCCCCTAGAGGAAAGCCTTAGAGCAATTGTTGTGTTGCAAAGAGCTCAGGGAGGCGGCAGAAGGGTTTTTACCCTTGACATGGGTTCCTCCTTGACATCTCTCGCTGGGAAGCACAGGCGCACTCCCAGCGGGGCCGGCCTGGCTCCTTCCCCGTGTTTTGTTCACCCTCGGGCACGTCCGGTCAGAGAAAATGAGGCTTGGACGGGACCTCACGTCCAGTCCAGCCTCCTGCATCGGCCTCCCAGGGGATCCTGCCCCTCCATTCCCCGGGCGAGCCGAAATCTGCTTTTGTGACATCCGGGGCCCTTGCTCTGCTGCCCGCCGTCCTTCCTTCCTTTCCTCAGGATCCGGCGGGGGCCGAAAGAGGACAGAGCAGCACTGCTTTAGTGGTGACCAACCGCAGCACGAGCAGCAATGGGCTCCAGCTGCAGCAGGGCAAGTTGAGGCTGCCTGCTAGGAAGAAGTTTCTCACTGGGAAGATAGTCGGACAGGGCAGCACGTCACCCAGAGAGGGGGGACTCCCTGTCCTTGGAGGCGCTGAAGACAAAAAAGGCTTGGCTCGGACGGTGCCGTCGGGGCCGGTCCTGCCTGGAGCAGGGGTTGCACTGCAGGAGGGTCAGCAAAGACGGCTCCTCGCACACAGCAGCTGGACAGACCCGGGTGGAAGCTTCCGGAAGCCTCGCTGCAGCCCCTCCAAGCCCCCCGTCCCCTCAGGCGCTCCCCCCCCGCGTCCCCACAGACACCTGCCCTTGCTCCCGGGCACACGGCTCCCCTGTTTCACCTCAGACACCTGCCCTTGCTCCCGGGCACACGGCTCCCCTGCTTCACCTCAGACACCTGCCCTCACCCCTGGGCACACGGCTCCCCTGTTTCACCTCAGACACCTGCCCTTGCTCCCGGGCACACGGCTCCCCTGCTTCACCTCAGACACCTGCCCTCACCCCTGGGCACACGGCTCCCCTGTTTCACCTCAGACACCTGCCCT
>NW_005842608.1:153397-162630 GCF_000455745.1 Alligator sinensis
GGCACACGGCTCCCCTGTTTCACCTCAGACACCTGCCCTCGCTCCCGGGCACACGGCTCCCCTGCTTCACCTCAGACACCTGCCCTCGCTCCCGGGCACACGGCTCCCCTGTTTCACCTCAGACACCTGCCCTCACCCCTGGGCACACGGCTCCCCTGCTTCACCTCAGACACCTGCCCTCGCTCCCCGGCACACGGCTCCCCTGCTTCACCTCAGACACCTGCCCTCGCTCCCCGGCACACGGCTCCCCTGCTTCACCTCCGACACCCAGCCCCCCTGCCGCACACACGGCTCCCCTGCTTCACCTCCGACACCCAGCACCCCTGCAGCACGTTTCCCCTCGGGAGGGTCAGGCCCTGGGCAAACCCCAGCCCCGGGCAGCTGGAGCCCGTTGGCAATCAGAGCTCCGGTGCTGGGGGTGCACAGCAGATGTTGGGCCATTGCCAGGGCTGTGGGGAGAAGACTTTTTATTTTATTTATTTATTTTTTTAATAAAATTTTATTAGTAAAACAGACCATAATAAAACCCCTAGCCAGACCCATGCGCTCCCTTGCATGTGGCAGGGGCTCAGCTGGTGTGGCAGCCCCAGGCTCGGCTCTGTGCCCAGCTGGGCGGGCGGGGAGAGACTGGGCAGGCCCGGCCCCTCGGGAGGGACTCTTGGCTGCTGTTGTTGCCGCCATAGAGACGCGTCCCGGGCCCGAAGAGCGGGTCATGCCAGGGGCACGGCGCCTGCCACCCATCCAGGCACGGGGCCAGGCCGGCGGCCCGCAGGCAGGGGCGCAGGGCGCTGCCAGGCAGGAGGGGAGGAAGAAGCAGCAGAAGAAGCGGGTGCCTGCAGCAGGGCAGGGGGGCAGCGGGCTGGGCAGCCGCCCCCCTGCCTCGGGGGAGACGGGTGAGCTGGGTTGTGCGCCCCTGCTCGGCTGGGCACGGGGCACAGGGCATGGGTGCAGGACACGCTGGGGCTCGCGTGTCTGTAAAAATGTAATACAAATGTGAGACACAGAGAGCCAGGGCATCACCCCCTCTTTGTGCGTGGCATGGTGCGGCGCTGATCGGTGGACGTGCCAGCGCCGGCTCGACCCCTGCTCCGCACACGGCCAGAACGGGCCGGGACATCAGCAGGTCCGCCTGGACTCAGTTTACCCGTCCGGCGAGAAAAAATGGGATGGGGCAAGTGCCGCCGGATGAGGCCCTAAGCGCCATCCAGCTATAAGATATGATATATGATAAAAATAATCTACGAGAATGGGTTTTCATGAAATTTTAGGATGAATTATTGTTATTTCTGCACAAAGATCTGGACTCGGTGTGAATAACAACTGTGGAGCCATACGCAGGTCTGGTTTTTGGTCACGTTAGAATGGAAATGTCCAGGTCTTTTACTTGGGGGCCCCTCGTATTGTGAGGCCCTAAACTGGAGTTTAAGTGGAGTAAGCCCAAACCCGGCACTGGGACGAGGAGGTGTTCTTCAGCACCACGCGCACGGCCAGGGCGGCGAGGAGATGGGAGAGCAGGTGCTGGTATCCCGGGGAAGAACTGGAGATAGAGACGCTGGTTCAGTTCATAGATGTCGTAGCCATGAGGGCTGCAAGGGACCTCGCATGGTCATCGGGTCCAGCCCCTGCCCAAGGTCAGATCACCCCACGAGAGAAGCACCCAAGCATTGAAAGTCCCCACCAAGAACAGCCTGGTGGCCCAGGTCTCTCTTACTGCTGGTCACTTTTTAGAAACATACCTACCTTTTTGTGGGGCAAAACACATGCACACACACACACACACACACACACATACACATGCACGCACACATATACAGACACACACACCCCCCTACATATTCGGAGGGCATGTCACTACCTCCCATAGGCAGTAGGAGGCATAAGACATCTGTCAAGGACTAAGCTGGTTCACAAACGGGCTGCAAGATTTGGGGAGGCTGGAAGCATGAGGGGCTTTCTTTCCCTGAGCTGACAAGTTTCTTTGGGTAAACGTGATATTTTTTATTAGACCGGCCAAATAGTTGGGAAAATTGGGGTGTTTTGCAAAGCACAGGAAGCTTTGGGTAAATGTGATATACACTAAACTGAGCATGTAACATTTTATTGGCATGAGTCAAACTGGTCAGAGTTGGACGCTGCTGTTTTATCAACCAGGGCACCGATTCCTCTCCAGACTTGCTCTTGGGGGAGGGCTTGCTTCCATCAGGCACAGACCATCTCTCTGGTCCGCTCTACTCGTACAAGGGCTGTTAACTGGTTGTATCAGACATCTTTGGAGGTGAAACACGCCACTTGCACTATTAAAGGATCAGAGCTTAAAAAAATAAAATAAAAACCTCAGAATAATTTATGCAATTTCCATTTTTTTAAAAAGAGCACTGATTTTACAAGAGTTTGGGTAAATATGGCTGGAATCCGAAGCCTAAATGGAACAAGTGTTTAAAAAAAATAGTCCTGGCATAGATTACAAGAGAGGTGGTGTGAGCTGTTCACTAGCTGTTTAACTGGGGGCACAAATTAAAATGGGAATTCCACTTACAGCAGGTAACAAACTTCCAAAATATTCCCCACCCCCCTAATTTGGGGCTGCTAGCTCCTTCGCACAGAGAGCCTCTCTTTTGCACACGGGCATTAAAACACAGAAACCCATGAATGGCATTCAAATGATAGGACAAAGGTTTCTCATTTTAGTTTCTACCAGGCTTTTTAAAACAAACAAACAAACTTCCTCTTTCCTCAAACTGTTTATGACATTCGACATTTGCACTGAAAAAAACCCTGAAGTGCACAAAACTATTTAAAAAAAAATCTGAACGGTCCCTTTGATCCAACGAGCAGGATGCTGGTGGAGACGTGCTATTAATATGCTGAAATGCTGCATAAGTGCGTTGTAGAACAGTACAGCTAAGTGCTCAGCTAGATGCTTCTTTCTCCTCAAGCATGAGTTTTTATGCAGCTGATGTGTTAAAAATCTGATTCCTGGATGATGCATCTGTGCTGGGTGTCATGGGAAAGGGTCTGTATCGGTTATGAGCAGCAGTGACAGCGATGTGTGGAAGGTTTCTGTTGATGGTATTTCTCATTGCAGCAAATAAACACCATGGGAAAAGCAGGAAGCAGCAGCAGCAAACCCAACTGCCTGAAGTTTCGCGTCTCAGCAAGAATACTGGCCTGACCCCAGACCCTGCAAAGGGAATTCAGCCTGCTGCAGAAATGAACACGTTTGTGTTACCAACTTCCACCATTTCAGGCTCTAACCAAACGGACCAGGACCTCTCTGACCAGATCAATGACAGCCTGCGATGGGATGGAGTTTTGGAGGACCCTGCTGCCGAGGAAGAAAGGCTGCGCATCTATAAGCTGAACAGAAGGAAACGTTATGAGCTGTATATCCAGCAGCACCTGCCCAAAGAACCGCATCGGACTCTCGAGCATCCCCCTTCACCGCAGCGTGCAGCTCCGAACGCAGATGAGCAAACAGGAAGGGTGGAGGATTCCTCCAGTTCCTATAGTCAGGGAGGCCAAGGTGACACGTTCCTGATAACTGAGCAAATTACCAGTATCTGAGCTGTAATCTGCAGCCAACCCCGTATTTCTCAGGAAATTGTGTAAATTGTCACGGTGTGTTTTTGTGAGCTCTGTACAAGGGACCTTTGTTCAAGGCACTGTTTGATTAATTTCCCATGCCTGCAGATTGCTTGGTTTTCTTGATGTGCATTTGCCATATTCAAATTAACCTTTTAATAAAAGTTACTTGAAAGATGGCCAGCAAACCATTCTTTCAATGGCTTTATTAAAAGTGCTACTTTCCATAACACCCTATCCTAACATACTCCCTTTAACTCAGGGGTAGGCAGAATGTGGCCCACGGGCTGGATGCAGCCCACCAGGCCATTCTATCCGGCTCACGGGGCCCCTAAAAATTTAGAAAAGTAATATTTATCTGCCCCAGCTGCCTGTCATGTGGCCCTCGATGGCTTGCCAAAACTCAGTGAGCAGTCCTCCACCCAAAATAATAGCCCACCCCAGCTTTAACTGCTCATAGGTTGTCTGTAAGAATAGCCACTGGATTATCTCAGTGTTTTCCAGACCAAAAAGCATGAATCCTCACAACAACTCAGGAAATAGGCAAGTATTAGGAAACAGGCCCATATTGCAGATGGGAAAATTGAAGCTGTGAGAACCTCCTGGACTTGATATCATGCACAGCAACATTTCCCATGGGGCCAGCTGCAGAATGAAGTGGGGTCCAGGGCTTGCTCTCAGTGCGAGATGGTACTAGTTTGTAGTTATGAAAGCTCATTGTATGGGGCCTAGACCCAGAAGTTCGGGTGAGAAACAAGAACGCGCCCAAACTGAGTTTCTCCCGGGCAGCAGGGTTGTTCTGGTCAGGATGCTGATTGCACTGCGGAAGTGGCTCTGGAGCATCCAGCTAGAGGTCCACTTGGCCAACAGGAATGGAGAAAACCTCATTCCTGTGCCATGCTACTGACACCCACCTTTCCCCACATCCAATACTATCTTCCATACAGACATTCAGCGACCACTTTTTACGCATTCAAATTAAAAAAAAACAACCACCAGCCAAGGGCAGACTGAAGGCAACACTTTGGATAGCGGATTTGAGTGTCTGAAGACACAGGACATTTATGTCATTTCCCTCAGGCATTCAGAAACGTGTCCCTTTGGCTTTAAACTACCACTCAATCCTTGTTTGTCGCTCGGAAGGACTCTTTCGAATAAGGCTCTGCTGCTTCGCTTAGTATTGTGACTCTGTACGATACCCTAGTGCCATTGCCTCTGATTGGCAGCATAGTGCCACAGGCGCTTTTGCGATGGCGGGGGGTGCTCTGTAACTGTTTCAAGGCTCCCTAGATTCCAATAATGTCATTACACACGAGTCAAGGGCTTTTGCAAATGAATAGGCAAATGAGGAGTGAAAGAGTAAACAAAAAGCCTATTATGAATTAATGAACTGGTGCCCCAGTGCATCGTTCCCACGCTTCCAGCGATATGAAAAACAAAATCCACAGGCCTGGAAATTCATAAGTATTTAACAAGACATTAGGCATCGAGGCAGATAAGATCATTTTTCTCCCAAAAGACTAGCCTGTCACACACTATTATTTTTAAAGTTCAGCACGTAACAAAATCTAACCACGGTTGTATACCACAGCCGCCACCGTCACATCTAAGCACCTGAATTGTCCACATTTAAAATCATTAGTAAAAAAAAAAGAGTTTTATCCAAGTACTCGTGCTTTTGAAAAGGACACAGGCTTCATGTGAGGAACGTGCCCAAATACCCCTCAGAAACCATCTCTTTAAGAATAAAACTGTACCAGATGTGAGTTAAATGCCTGCTGGAAAGGATTTTCAGTTGTCTTAAGGGCATGTTTTCAAGTGTTTTAATAAACTGATAAAGCCATCACATTTGTATTACATTTTTACAGGCCATTTTATACTTGAAATGGCTTACTAGAAAGGTTTAACAACAGAAAGGTTTGATAGAAGGGACACAACGGGGGAGCTAAGGTCTGTTGGATATAATAGATCTTTATTTCTAGGTAAATAGTATAATAAATGATAGCTTAAACTTCCAAGTACCCACCACTGGCCTCAGTAACAGCTCCCAGCCAGCAAGCGCTGCACAGATGAACCAGCCATTCGTGACACCATTTTGCATTCAAAACCAATTGCTAGCTGATCAGGCTCTGATTAAGAGAGACAGACTCCCCTTGAATTACGGTTTTCAGATAATTTATTACTAGTGAAATGAAGAAAAAAAAAAGCAAGCTGAAAATGAGGGGTGAGAAATGTTGCAGACGTCAGAAGACATCTGGCACAGTGATTATTGGGGCTTTGCAAACCGAGTAACATGAGCGATTTGGAAAAGGCATCCATCCTCCACCAATTAAAACCTTTTAAAAGTACACAGAGAAATGGTTTGTTTTAAAAACAGGTGTTTGAACACGTGACACAATGTGAGGTTCTTTTGATTTCTGATTTACCTAGAAACAAGGAATGGTTCCAAGTTTGAAGAACGCCTCTCTCCGGCTCTCTATTCCCAGGCTCACAGGGTAGCGATGCCAGAGCAAACCAGGGAACCAATCTGTTTCATCATCCTATCTCCACAATGGTTGTTTCAGGAGGAAGGTGCCAGAAACCACAAAATAAGCAATTATCAAATACCCCTGCCCACGGGAAAGCTTTGTCCTGAACTCCTCCTCACACTCAGAGCCTAGAGCAAATGCTTTCTCTGATTGACAGCGCTTTTAGGAAAGATTTAAGGAACGATCTCAGAATAAACCTGTTTTGTGTAGAACAGGATCAGGGCCCCTGGTGCTAAGCTCTGCTGCTCACTACAGTTGTTCTTGAGCGACTTCTGCCCCAATTCAGCAGTGTGAATCATGTCACAATCGGATTCGTCCCACCCAGGGTCTCTTACGGACCCAGCTAGTCAACCTCAGCCTCCTGCACCTCCCCTGGAAGTGTTTTAGGACGTCTGGCTTGTGGAGTAGGTAACAAAGATGAAAGAAACAACTGATTCAATGAATAAATAAGTAAAAAACAAAACAGAACCCCCAAACCAACCCAATTCCTCCTCCTCCTGTTGTGCTCTCAGTCTCGTGATTCATTTCAGCTCACACCACTACTGCAATACAGGATACACCCTCCTCCCCTTGCCTTTCCTAACACTTGCACGAACAAGTTTACTGCAGCCGTCTCCAGCCGGGACAAATTCTGCCCTCCTTGCTAGTGCAGGTGAAATCTGTTCACCCTTACGTTTGTTCTCCACACCACTCCCCTTCGTGGAGACAGACCTCAGGCTGGCTGGCACTCTACTGAAGAGCGACTGACCTCCCTTGGGGGCCTTTCAGGACACACGAAGAAGGCAAGAACGGGTCCCTACGGAGTCTGTCTCAGGCTGCTGCACTACAGCAACGAACAGCAGCCACGCTTTCCAAAGCAGCAGCTTTCCACACTCCTCTCCTCTCTTTCAACACAGAAACGACGATTTTGTAGATTTAGAAATGCATGTGTGTGTAAAAGGCTAGCACAGACAGTGGCGGGGCAGTTTCAGCATATATGGGTTGCTCCTTCCCTTTTCTCCTCCCAGGATTAACTGCTTTCTTGCTGAAAGGCGCTCTGGTTTGGTACAGCAGGGTGGCTCTGGAAGCCCTACCTCATCCCAGTCCTCATTGATGGAAAGCACAGAGCTGCATGGAAAAGGCCAATGGAAAGCAGAGGCATAGCGGTGGATCTAGCCAGTGGAAAGTCCAGCATTTCTTCTGTTGCAACCAACATCTTCCTTGCAAATGACTCACACCTCCCCGCAAAGCAATTATTAGCTTCTTGGGTTCTGGATCGCCAAATTTCTGCTGCCTCTGTCAGCCCTTGCCGGCAGAGTGGATGTTCTGAAATTCTCCCTGTGGCTGCTCATGAGGGCTCACAACAAGCAGGGACTGGTTTCTTTGGCTTCTACTTTGTCCAGGCCTCACCTTCACAAACTTCAAAGCTACCCGGGGATGATTTTCTGCTTGCCATTCACCACTGCAAGTTTCAGGGGATACCGGCACACTCTAGTGCGTGGCACCGAGAAGTACGGGGTTGCACAATCCTGCAGCTCTGTGAATTAACCGAGAAGTTCTGTACGGTTGTGCAGAGGGGGAGCCTGGAAAAAAGATAACTTGGTGTCCTTTACGTGCCTGCTGCCCCGTGCCGCACAAGCAGTTTAACTCTTGCTCTAACTAAAACTCCTTCACTCCTCCTCCATATTTAAATTAAAAACCAGGCATCAATTCAGCTAGAAAATATTGGGGGGGGGGGGGAATTTGCTTAAATTTAAAATTTTGGATTTTTCCATTTATTGAACTGTTCTGGAGAATTTCAAGATTTGCTGTTTTTATTATGAAAGACCAAGTCCTGTGATCAAAACTGAAGTAGGTGATGGATCGTTGTTTTCAGGCGAGAGCTATATTTTCGCAGCAAAAGTGAACGGCTGCTGTTTTTATACCTCGCCGTGAAGAGTCAGGTATACTTTTCCAGGTGGTAGCCACTGCTCCATGAGAGACAGAATAATTTTTCCTCTAGCGACACATTTCCCTTATTTTTTCCTGACTACCGCACTGCGGCAGGAGGGGAATCTGCAGCTCTAAAGGCAGAAACGCCGATACCTTAGAAAGCTAAATTCCCATAGAAAAATAAGTGCAGGCCATTTTGATACTTAAAGCTGTGCTTATGAGCCAGGACAGAGGTAGCGACAGGTAAGGTTCCCTTGGATGGACTGGGCAGTGAGAGCTTTTAACCATTTTAGCTATCGGAGAGCTAGTACAGTACAGGATAGAGACTGGGACGGATCATAGCGAGAGAGACGGAGGCCACTCAGCAACCGTCCAGGAGGCAATCACTCCCAGCGCATTCAGACGACTCCAGCTCTATGCTGGACAAGAACCGGCGCATGGCCTTCCGGCAGTTGTAATCCAGCGTGGTGGTGAACACAGTCTTGGTGTGCTTGGGGTACACGATGGTGGTGCTGCTGAAACGGAGGGGCTTGTTCCGCGGCTCAAAGCGCACCTCGGACTTGTAGCTGCGCCACGTGCAATCCGGGACACAGATGACGGTCTGGCTGCAGGCGGACAGGCCTAGCCCCATAGGCATGTAGATATCGTCGATGAAGTGCTTCTCTGAGTCATACGTGACGGAGGAGGTGTACCTGGAAAGCACAAGAGACACCTGTGTCAGCGCCACTTAGTGCTTGCTGGGAGACGCAGCTCTTGGCAGGCCCCTTCAGGAACCAACATGGTCTGCCAGGGCGGGCACAGGCCTGGGGCCCAGCCCCTGGGTCACCTCAAGAGCTGCTTGCCTCTGGGACTCAGTGTCCCCAACTTGAAAATGGCAAGCGTTTCAAAATCTAAAGACAAAATGAGCTACGAGGGCTGCTCCCCTGGTCAAAAAAGAAAATAAATGATCTTTCCACTGACTCTATCTTCTCATTCAGGGAAAAAAGAAAAAAAAGCAGCCCCTCCATCTCCTCCACCCCACCTTACATTTGGACTGCACCCGCCCCATCCAAGCACTGGGCTATGTCCCATCTCCTTTCCCACTGGACTTTCCAGGCTCCGGGGGTCTGAGACAACAATTTCGGAGTGCTGCCAGGCACCATGGCTCCCACTGAGACTGAATAAGTGGACTTTGGTAAATGCTAATGCAGGAGATGGTGCCTGCTTCAGCAG
>NW_005842608.1:162661-164122 GCF_000455745.1 Alligator sinensis
CACTTCTACCCCTCAAGAGCCCAGCAGGAGAGTTCCTCGTTCTTGCCCCCATCTGACCCCTCTCGACATGGGAGCATCATCCAAGATAAGCTCCTTTTTGTAGCCATAAGAAAAACCTTCCGTAGGCAGAAAAATATTACAGGAGTAAGGTGAGTGTTTCCAACATGAAAATTAACATGGTTCTGTCGTGCGAGACAGGGGCGACGGCCTGCGTGCACGGCACAGGGAAAGCGCTCTTTCCCACGCCAACATACTTGAAGCTGTGTGTGCTGAGCTCTGAACAAAAGGCAGCAGTTTGCCCCCGTCCCAGTATCAGAGTCCCTGATCTCTCTGCCTGTTGGAGGTAGGCTGGAATAGGCAGAGACTTGGGACCTTTGTTCCTTTCCAGTTCTGATCAAAAGAACGATTCACGTGCTCTGAACTGGCACACTGCAGTCAAAAAAAAGTAAAACTAAAACTCCACCCCTCCAAATAGGAACCTTTCCCTCTGGTTCCCAAGATCACCGCGGGGTTGGTAAGAGAAAAAACATCTGCTGCAAAACCATTGGCTTGGGAACGTGGTGCTCCTGCCCCCTAATAAAACAATCTCTCAGGTCATTGCCCCTTCTGAAGATCTTCCCTTGCGATTACCAGCCCAGAGGTTAAACAGGATTTAGCAGCCCTACAAATGAACTAAAAAGCATCCAAAGGTGAGATGAGGAAAGCCACCCCTGGAAAAACCTTTCATGCGGCTGAAGGCGACTCAACACCGCATGACCAGGGCTGTGCGAATGCAGAGGCAGAGTAGAACCAGCGCTACAAAACTCAGCTCTCCTCTCAGGTGCCAACCTCTGCAGACAACTGCGCTGTCCGAGCGCCAAGCAATAGCAGCCCCATATTTACCTGACTTCCTTCGGCGGTAACGGGTCGAGCTCAACGCCTTCTCCAAAGGACAGAGGACACAGCCGCGGGGGGCAGCTGGAGAGCAGAGGGCTGGGGGAGAACACGGGATTCTGCAGAAATGCAAAGAGAAGCCCTTTAACAAGGCAACTCGGACAGGCCCCGGCCCCGCCAAGGGTCACATCACACCACGCCGCAGCTCCGCCACCTTGCATGAGGCCCCTGAGGCAGGGCGAGTCCTTGCCCCCCCAGAGCTAACCCCGCACAGGCAGCAGGGAGCAGGAGCTGGCTCTGGGAGCCCGCTACAACTCCCCACGCCCGCTCTGCCAGGCTACGCACCCTCGCCCAGGCTAGCAGAAGCCCGCGCTGGCCCTGCGTGGCAGTCAGGAGAGCCCTTTGGCTCTGCTTCCACAGCCTGGCAGTCCCTGGGTACAGCTCTGCCCTCCCAGGAACCGGCTCCTTCCAGCCCGCGCGGGACAGCGACCGTGATGCCCGAGGGCTGGCACGAGGTCGGGACGATGCCCAGCCCCTACTCACCGGCTCGGGGGCACCGGGCGGCGGCCGCGGCCAGTGTCCCGGGCC
>NW_005842608.1:164277-181483 GCF_000455745.1 Alligator sinensis
CCCCCGCCTTCCCTCTTTAAAAAAAAGTCCGGGTCATTAAAAAACCAAACTTTCTTTAAAAAAAAGAAAAGAAAAGAAAAGAAAGAAAAATCCCACGAGCCCGATCCGTTGCAGCCCGCACGGACTGAGCGGAACAGTCCTTCCCATCCGCGGGGCGCTGCCGCCGGCAGGGGTCCTCCCCCGCACTCACCAGCCTGGGGTCCCAGCGCAGGGCTCTTAGGGCTCGCGTGCCCCCGAGTGTGTGGGCCCGTGAGCAAGCCCGGGGGAATCCGCCCTGTCCACGACCTGGCTTGTAGGGGCAAGGACAGGTCTCCACCCTCTTCTGCACACAGGCATTCAGAGGGCAGGAGGAAGGGGATCTTGCTTTCCAATCACAGCAGGAAACCACCTGGACTCATGCTGCGGGATCCCCCCCCCCGAGGGAAGGTCCCCAAGGCAGCCTACACCGGCCAGCCTGGCCCTCGGGCAGCAGCACGCTGAGGGCAGGGGGACATGCAAGAAGGTAGAAGTGCCCCGGGCTGGGTCAGACCGTAGGTCCATCTCACCCAGTCTCCCATGAGTGCCGGTAAATGATGCCCTGCAAGTGGGATTATAGCCCCATTTTGCAGGCAGGGGAAATGAGGCCGAGAAGCGGTGAAGCCCGAGGCAGAGCCAGGAGAACTCGCGTCTCAGGACTGAGGGCTGCCCAACAGAGCCCGACCTCCCCCAACCCACTCCTGCAGCGTGCACACGTGTCTACAAGAGGGGAAAATCAGCTCTGGCAGGGGAGTGGGATTCCAGGCCGGGTTTTCCTGGGCTTCCACCCAGCTCTGGCGCCTCTATTTGTGAAGAGGAAGGGGACTAGACGCCTGGGGCTGCTCATGCCTAACCCGCTAGCGGGCCCACAGCCCTGCCGGGCCTCAGCAGTGACCTCTGCTATTCAGCTCCTTGCTTGCTTGGCACGCCTGGGAGTCCCAGGGGTCGTTTCTCTGCTGGAAATGAATGGATGTGCAGCACGGGCCTTCCAGAGGCAGGCACCCCCACCCCCTTGCCATGGCCTTTTAGCAGCCCAGCCACTCCTGCTACCCACGTGTGAAATGATTTCCAACGTGGGTCACATCTGCTGGCCGCCAGCCCGAACAGCCCGCCGGCGCTCTGCAGCCCCCCTTTCGTGGCCACCTTCACCCCTGCCCCACTTTGCATGACTGCACGTTCTGCACACACCGATGAGGCGCTGAATCGCTGGAGAGCAACTCCCTGCCGACCTCCCCTGTTCAAAGGCACTCCCATGCTTTTATCAGCTTGGGAATGGGCTTAGCTCCGAAGGCAAACACCAGAGCTGTTGTTCGGCTATATATCATAGGCCCCGTGACACCAGGGGAGCAGTCTATTGACTGACACCTCCTGCAAGCGTGAAGTTCAGCTGCAGAGGTCTTATTTATCTTAGGAGTTGCCACATTTTTTAAACCCATAAAGGCATCGTAAAGCAGAGGTCTCAGCCTTGCTGAGAGTGGGGGTGCATGTGCGTGCTGTTCTGCAGAGGTGGCCCGATGCCCTGAACTCAACCCCCAGCTTTAAGCAGTTCACATTCATCTTGTAGAAAATCTCAGCAGCCCCGCTGGAAATGGGAACAGCATAACCCTAAAGGAGATGGAGTCATCCCCGCTGAAGCAGCGTGCTATGGACTGCTGCAGCCTCACATCTTCCCAGGGTGTGTAAGGAAAAGACTGGGTATGATTTCTCTTTCATTTCAGCAATCTTCGGATTTTTGGGTCGCATGACAATTCCCCTGGATTTATGCTGCACGTGCCAAGAGGCTAACCTCCGAGGCCCTTAGGTGGGAATCGTGCAGCTCTTCTGCGCAGACTTAACAGTACTCGTGTGAGTGGTTCCCAAGTCAGCTGAGTACGCAGATACAGGGCAGGGGCTGGTCGGATTTATCCCCGCACAGAAGCTGCAGGCGTCATCCTCCCCTGTTCGAGCTCATCGGGTGCAAGCCCCTTCACAGACACATTTGTACCTGTTTAAAACTGGTCCCAGCAGCTGAGTTGGCTCCTGTACAGGTGCAGGCTGAAACAATGCAATCTGGATTTAAACCGGTGTAAGACTGCCCACAGCTCAAAGCTTAACTGCTTTAACTGAGCTGCTGTCATTAACCCAGTGCATGTCGATGTACGGATGTCACAGAAAACCTTCCCTGGAAGACCTGGCCCCACATGGCCAGCACTCTGCCCATCTAATTGCATTTTTGAGTGGCTACCGCAACCGAGGCAGAGATGAAGGGGGTGAAGGAGAACAAGGATGCAGAGGGAACGGGCTGTGACTCGTGTATTGCTAGGAAGGCTAATGGAACAGTTGAAGGAAAATTCTAATTAAATAATCACGCCGCATCATCAGATTCAACGGGGAAAGACAACCTTTGCTGGCAGCCAAGGCAAACACTTTGCTGTACAGTAAGACACAGTCTGGCCTAATGGGTCCAGCACAAGTGAACCCAAGCCCTGACAAAGAATTCCTCTGCTACCCCCAAATTAAAAGCAGAACCAAGCCTTCAGCCATAGGCGTCTGTGGTTTGCAGCTATGCTCGGCTGGGAACTCCGGATACTTCCTTGAGGAATTTACATTCCTTTGAAGAACTACTGCTAGGTTGTTTGTCTTCACAGCAAAAAATGTGCATGAAAAAAATAAAAAGGACATTAAAACCCTAATGGAAACCCTCATGGTTTGGGGGGGGGGGGAAAAAAAAGCCCCAGGCAGGTGTTTAGCTGTTGCTTAAAATATGCCCAACAAAGGAGATTATGGTTCCTGAACAACGGGAAAGCTGATCACCTTTAACTTTGAAACCTTCTGGAAAAAGCCCCTGCTGAAATCAGAAGACCTAAAAGGCTCCTGGAGCAGTTTCCAGACTCATGCAATTATTATTTCAGAGCTGCTGCTGAGGTCCTGGGATCAGAAGAATTTCTGCTGATAATTTAGTTAGTGAAATTTGCTGGGTTGGGAGGGGGAAAAGGTCAATTTCCACCAGCAAGAAGTCAAGTCTCCGCTTACAGCCTACAGCCGGCTGGAACTGCAGAGAGCGCACCGATTCATTTCACTTCGAACTAGAATAAATGCAGTAGAGCTAGTTAAAGGCCAATGCCCCCGTGAAGAGCTAACCTGAGACGAGACAGAGCCCGCTGGCCTGCTCCTCTCTGTACATCACTCGTTAGGCAGGAACTGAAAGCACCAGGAGCAATTTCAGGACATGGAGCAGGGCAGACTCTCCTGGCTTTTCTTCTGGAAACCATGTCAATCAAACGTGAAGCCTAGTGTGATTACCACCCCCACACAATTCACAGGGCACCTGTTTAACCAGGCACATGGCAACAGTCCCAAATTAGTTCACGAGAACGGCTAGCTGCTCCACTGCAGAGACCTCAGGGTCAGCGAGAATAGATGCTCTGTCCGCTGTGGCAGAGCCGCCCGTTCCCCCCAAACCCTATTTGGGGGCACACACCAGGCAGCAGGGAGGGGATCCCAACACTGAGCCCATGGACCCAAGTCTGCTGGAGCTGGGCTTCAGGCCTTGCTCCTGGCCTCAGGAATGGCAGACCATAGAGCCAGGCGCTGGGTGGGACACCCCTCTTAGCAGTGACCAGTGCTGGTTTTAGGGGCACTTGCCCAGGCCCCAGGCTATGGGCAGGAAGGGCAGCAGGTTAGGTTAAGTGGTGCAGACGTGCTTGGCCTCCAGCGTGTGGTAGGAGGCGGCCACGTCTTGGCCATGGTTGTGAGTCTCATACCAGCCCCTGCCCCATCCGGTCAGCGGTGCCATCACCAAGTCTCCCCTGAAGGGCTGAGGCTTCTGGTTCCCAGGCACCCACAGCACAGTGCACTGAGCATGTGCCCGGGCTTGGCATAGTGCCCGAAAGCCCCTGGGCTCCTTGCTCTGACATACACTGAGCCAGACCTGCACTAGCCCCTGCCGAGCACTCACCACTGGCTGCTCCTGGGCTGGCCAGGTCCTGTCCAGGCCCCTCCTCTTGCGGTGCATGGGGCTCCTCTTCTGCTCTAGGAGTCTGCACCGTCCCAGAGCTGGGATCTCGTCAGGATCCCCCTGCCCGCAGCCCCCTCCTCTCAGCCACTGGAGTTCAGGCAGCACCCCCACCAGCACCCCAGGGTTTCTATTCTGCTGCAGTAAGCTGGAGAAGGAAGCATCTCCCAGCTCCAACCTACTTCTTGAGCAGTCCCAGTTTGCATAACACTGAGCAAAGTCGAGTTCAGCAGCTCTTCTTGCAGCCAGTCGGGAGACGTGCGCAGCCTTGTCGGTGAGCGCATCACACATGCACTGAGCCATTCCATGATGCAGCAGCATTCACAGTATGGACGGACCCTGGTTCATCCTCTGTAAATAGGCAGGTGCCCAAAATGGCCAATCACAAGCTGTCCTGTGGCTCCGTTACAGGGAAAGGTGTTAAGACATCTTGCTTGAGCCCTCACAGGGCAAGGTGGTCAGGCTCTCTGGAAGCCAGGCTCCTTTCCAGGGACTCAAAGTACTCAGTCACCTAAGAAAATCTTTGCCATTGTGTGTAAGCACCAGCTCGTTTGTGTCTATCAGCTACCTCCTCTGCTATAAGTGTGAGCCCATCTAATCAAGCCCCTTGTTCCACTGGGAAAGTTTCCACCCAGGCCCAGTTTTCTGAGTTTAATCAGTAATCACACAATAGGCACATTCATGTCAGCACTGAAGAGAAATCAATGAAGGAGAAAAAGAATCAGAAACAATCTGTGTTATTTGATAACAACAGAAAATCATTTCCAAACAATGGGAAATTCCAGGCTCCCTGCCCCGGCAGAGTCTGCGAAACCATACGGCACTTGAATCACGCTCGCAGTTGCACTTCAAAGCAGCTGAACCGAGCACGAGCTCCATAAGCATTTTTGCTGCCTTGCGGTTAGACTGCATCTCTACGAGCATCCCCTGAATGTTGCTTTGGTTACTAGAAGCCCTAATCTGTTTCCATGAACCTTCTGCTGCAGCCTTTGCAAACCGCAGAAGCCTTATGTTTCCCTGCTGTTGCAGGCTGCCTTTCTGATGATTTAAAGCCACTGCCTTAAGACAGCTGCGCTCCTCTGGCACCAGGCAGCAACCGGGACTCTGGAGGGAAGCACACTTTCCCCTTGCAGTAGGATCTAGTTCCCCACAGAAACCCAGCAGCCTTTGTTCTGTTTGCTGCCAAAGTTGGCCCCTTCCTTCAGAGCGCTGAGACCCGAGCTGAGCACAGAGCCGGGGCCAGGAGCTGCTGTGTTCAAACAGTGGCTGTCCTAGGAGTACTCGGTGCAATGTATGCAGAGATTTGCTGAAGCGTCCGCTTCACGTGTTTCTGCTCTGAGCAGTATTTACTGCTCCTCTCATTAGGTCCCTCATTCTGAGGACTCCTACGTATCGGAGCCCACCAGCAAGGGCCATCTCAGGACAGGAAGAGACAGAACCACACTGGGAAAGGTTAAAAATGGGTCTCGCGTTGATTTGGGCAGACGGTAATCAGCACAAGTGAGATTCCCTAGCTGTGGCCAGATCAGACATAGCAGTAATAATAGTACCTAGGTCTTCTCTAGATCACTGCTAACAAACCGAGCACTAGAACAGTGAAAATGCGGTCTTAGGTTGCTTCCCTAGTTGGGGATAACTTGGCTTGCTATGAGAAAGCAGGCAAAGGTAGAAAATGGTGGTGATTATGATTACTGATAATGTTTTACAATGTGTTCTTTCATGAATAAGAGCCAAATGGCTTCACCAGCCGTTGTATTCATCCCCCCCCCCCCCCAATTTAAAACCATCATTGAGGTCGCAAAGGTGAGCCCTGGCAGAGTTAGGAAATGCTAGCATTAAGGCTGCCTGTGGAAAAAAAGAGCATCTGATCATGTCATTAAAGCCGCTCTCATAATGCACAGAGAGAGGAAACCAAGTTGGATCTGAGCATTTGAGCTTGCCATCTGAAAGGTGCTCGTCTCATGCTAGTTTTTTGGCAAGGAACTTCTGACCTCTCTTCCGAAAAGGAAGCTGAATAAACAGGAATTGCAGAATGCGACATCACCCTGACACCCCCACGGGTCATCGATGAGTCCAGCACAGCACACGAGGCCTCTGGCACTGGCACTGAGGAGGTGACTATCAGCAGCAATAGATCGACAGGCTCTGTCCAGCAGCTACTCCCCTCTGTTTTTGGCCCTGCCCAGGTAGAGGGTGGAGGACAAGACTTCAGAGAAGACAGCTTCTGTCTGCTCTCCGTGCAGGTGTTCAAACCCAGGCGCAGAGCGAGCAGAAGTCTGTGCAGCAGCCTTTGGAAGGAGAGCCCTGATCCGCTCCGGGTTGGACTGTGCCCATCATGCAGACTGTTCAGGGAATTTAGCTGCTAAAATCCAAGAAGTCTCTTTTGAGCATGTGCAGAGGATTATAATGTGGGTGAATTTTCCTGGGGCCAGCAAAGGAATAGCCCTGACCTAGAGGCCACCGGCCGGCCAGTGATCTGGTCCCTGTTCCAAAACAGGAAGGCACAACAGCATTTCAAATAAAAGGCTGCCAGAATATTTAACATGAGCAAAACCATCTTGTTTTTCCCTCACCCGCCTCTTGGAAATGACTGGATGGTTTTGGTTGATTTTTTTTTTAAATAAATAAATAAATGAATGAAAGAAAGAAAAAAAGAGAGGGGCGTGGGGGGGCTGAGGCCCAGCAGGGAAAAAATCAGCCCAAAGGCTTACAAGCTTGGCAAAGTTATCAGCAAATGGAGAGGGTTTTATAAAGAGAAGCACTGAACACCCTTAATAGGTGGTATAGCTAGCTTCACCCAAAGCACCACACACACACACACTTACACACTTTTTGACACAACCCAAGTTAAAACATTTCAGCTCATTTTCTAAAGTACAGATTCAAGAGCCAACCATCTTATACAGCCAGCTGATAGCAACCCAGCTTCTACGGCCCCCTCCCCACCTACCCGGTGATTCACACATTATAACTCTGATAGTCCTGTTCACCTCTAAGCTCAGTGAAAGAACGAGATCAGCATGCACATTTATTGCCTCCCCCTGATGTTCTTCTGCCTAACGGGTGGACGGAGGCAGGGCCAAAGGAAGGTTATATAGCAAAAGTAAATGAGTCACTAATTGTCAGTGCAAAATAAACAGCTCAATATGAAAATGCTCTCTATTGTATTCTGAAAGTCACCAGCTCTTCATTATCATCAAAGGAGACTTAGGCTCCCAGAGAAATTTTCCAGAAGTTAGAGCTGGGTCATTACAATTCATCATCCAATTACCAAAGAACACAAAGTTACTTTCCTGGACTGCCTCTCTATGGCCGGTGATGGAAGAATCCCACTGGCTTTGCTGCTAGGAGTAGGAATGCCATCAGCAAAAGGTCACTTCTCTGGGGCCACAGAAATCTGGGAGGTGGGAAAGACGACGGGAAGGAAACACTGCCTGCTGAGCAAGGGAATAAAGGAGAAAAGCAAGGTTTATTACACAAGCTTACAAGGCCACATGTGTCTTACTATATCATCTGAGCCCTGACAAGAGGAATAAACACATCAGACAACAGTCCATGGAGAACGCATCCACTAAGACCGCGATATAATTCCTTCATGGTCAAAAACCCTCAGGACAAAAGCTGCAATGTGTGTGCGCAAGAGTGCAGAGGGTTTCAGCTTCCTGCCACAGAACCACCTCAACCCAATTTGCCCCATCAGCTGTTAAAAACCACAAGCAAAACACGGCTATGAGTAATGTTTTAATTAGCTGTAGTGTCACGTTCTGACATACACACAGAAATTATTTCCTGGGCAGAAAGCATTTTGTACAGAAACGCATTTCCGTTATCTTCAGAACATGTGCAACTCAAGCATCTCGCGTTTCTGCTTCCCAAAGCACCCAGTGCGATAAATACACAAGAACAAAGGAAGAACATTTCAAATCAAAGTAGAAAAATGCAAGCACGGCTGTTACAAGGTACAGTTCAACCCACCCACAACCAGAACATTTTTTTTGTTTGTTTTTTTTTTAAGATTGGCTTTTCATTTGAACCTTTCTTTCTCTCCCCTGCTATCTTTACAACTTTGACATGCAGAGAATTAAATCGGAGTCTTCCAGAGAAAGAAATGCAAAAACCGTTTGCAGTTGGTCCCCAACCATTCACAAGAGATTCACAGAGCTGGCCACAACTACTGTTAATAGTCACTGCGAGGGAACAAATATTCTGAAACATGTTTTTAGTCCAGCAAGTAGGAACTGACCCGATGCACGTCCCTTACGTCCATCTGTAATGGTCACTGCATTTGGCGGTCTCTCATAAATTAATACCTTGCCCTGCGAACGCCCCCTGGGGTTATCTGTTCTTCAGGAAGGGCTGGCTATAAATAGGAGGCACATTCACATCCTCCTTTCTTGGGCTGCCTTTTGTCAACTGCTCTGTTCCAAGTGAATGGACAGCTCCCTGGGAAGATGAGCTAGAACACAAGAAAAGGCACCTTGGGGCAATGCCGCGAACCAGCAACGCTGCCCGAGGCGGTTCAGACGTTTGTGTAACCAGGGCCCGCTGTCACCCCTCTTTGCCACGTTTCCAAAAAATGGTACAGCAGCGTGGGAGCCCTATTGTAGACAGCCACTTGTCTAAGCCAGGGCTCCCAGCACACCCGACCCAGAGCCATCCGGGTGGGACGATTCTACAGAGGTTTCCTAGTGTTAACGATTTTCATGCATGTATCCCAGTGCTGCACACACCATGTAAGCGTCAGATCTTAGGTCAGCAGTAGTGATCAGAGTGACCAGCAAGGGCATGTAACCACTAGCTGACTAACTCTATCTTCTGTAAGCTCTTTTACAAGCAGAACAAAGACTGATGTATTCGTCTTGCAAAATCACCACCAACCTGGGTACAAAATGGACTCTCCCACCCCTGCCTTGTTGGTAAGGGAAGTCTGGGGGATAAGTGGGGGTAAGGGTACCTGGGGAAGGGATTGGGTGCTTGTTTCTGATTTGCAACCTGAATCATCCCAGGTGCCTGAGCTTTCTGAAGCTACCGAGCAGCCACCCTCTGAAGCCAGGTCCATGTTATCCCCCAAGCAGAGGACCCAAAAATGTCAGTTTTCTTTCGTTTAAAGCAGAGATTGAGATTTTATCTGCTAATTAAATGAAGCGGCCAAAGTTCCTTTTCCGACAGAGCTATTCCAAGCTGGTGTGCAATCAAAGGGGAGCGACACTTCCCAAGTCCAAAAGGAAATGAAGGACAATTATGGAACCTTTTCCAAGTCCTCGCATCAAACTGAGAACCGTGCTCCAGAAAACCTTGCAAAGCCTACACGAGGAAGAAGTGCCTCCAGCACAGCGCGCCCATGTATACCAGCTGCTGAGACCAAAGGAATGCCAGCAGTTTGCTCCCCTGTAGGGTGCAAGTGCACAGGACGAAGGAAGCACGGCAGGTCTGGAGCAGACATGTCACCTCTGTTCAGTGCTTGAGCGTTAGTGAAAGGTTTCAGCGATGAGATGAGGAGTGCTAGTGCTCGGTGACGAGAACGGCTGGCTTCAGGTAGGGGCCCAGCAAACAGGTCCGCAGAAAAGAAACCCAAACGTGCAGACAGTGGCAAACAATGGACAGAGCGAATGATTAGAAGTGGGTGCAGCTGGACGCCAAAGTCCAGGTCACTGGCTGGCTCTTTCAGCAGATCACTTGCTTACTTAGTGCAGAACCCAGACACCCCCCCTACAAACTGCTTTTGCTCTCCCAGTCAACATCAGCAAGCCCTCAACAGTTGGCACAGACACCAGACCCATCCCTGGGCCAGCCACGGATCCCCCACCTCTGTGCACGTGGGAGAAATGGGGAGGTGAGGGAGGGGCGGGACAGAACAAAAAATGGCCAGGAAGCCTGGCATTAGGCCAGATTTTCAGCCTTAAAAGCAAAACTTCTCAGAAGGGGAAGAGGGATGAAGTGTGACGGTGCAAGGGGGAATGTGAGTTTCACTGAGACTTTGCGGGTTTGTATGAGCAGAGTTCAGTTAAAATGAACCCGTGCTTGATCTGGAGTGCGTGCCCCTCATGCCCCTGCCTCAGGTGAGCTCTATGCCCTTGAACTGCAGCTGTGAACACTGAAAGCCTGTCTGTACAGCAGCCCCCACAGCAGTACTGCCACAAAGAGAAACCCAAGTGTGCCACGGAGTGCGACTCTCCCGAGGCAGCCGCCAGCCAGCTGCAGCAACCACCCATCCCACCGGACAGAGGGAAAACGGATTACAGCCAGGAAGGTGCACAAGGATTCTTTGGCCATGGAAATCCACGTGGTCTTGTCACATCAGCTCAGCTGGGAAACGTCTTTAGGGTGACAAGAAAAAGGCACAGGGGAGGTTAGGGAGAGATCCAGGGGCAGTAACAACGTGACTGGGTCTCTCGCTTATGGATCCCCTGAAAAGTAGAGCAGTTCTTCCCTGCTAATGTTTTGGCCTTGTGCTCCACCCACCTGCCCGCTCCCTCTGAGATCAGCTAGTGCTCTGACTCCAAAAGTTGCTGAAAAACAGCCTGGGCTTGGATATTTAGAGTCTAATCCTCCTCTCCCTTAGGCTGGCCCCAATCCAACAGCCTGCTCTGTCCAGTTACGGCAGGGCTAGCATTAGGAGTGGGGCCCTTCCGGTTTAAATCTGGAGAGCGAGCTCCACCCTGCCAACAAACCCTGGCAGCGGCAGGCTTCTAATTACAACTCCCATTTCTAGTAGGTCTCCCTGCAGGGCAGCGACGGCGCCAAGGGAGCACACCCACAGCCTGGAATGAAACAGGCGGCCAAGAGCACGGGGAGACGGTTCTGCCGGACGGTTGGCTTGTTCCAGCCCTTAGTGGGGGAAGGAGACAGGTACGGCGTGGGAATTCCCAGAAGGGAGAGCGGGGGAGCCCTGCATGCAGGAGACAACAAGAAGCTGCAGATGGAGAACTTGGCCTCAAAGCTGCAGCAGAGACTGCTGGCATGTTCACTGTAAACTGGCTCAAGCCTTGCTCCCCAGGGAGGAGGATCCTCCTCGCTAGTTTATGCCCTGTGCCAGCCCTCAGATCACAAGAGGGGCACGTGGGCGTCTCGCTTCGGGTTCAGCCAAGTTGCAGGTGCCAGAATCCCAGCTGTTAGGGGCATCTCTGCATCTTGCTTTTCAATAAACAAGCAGCTGCATGCTAGGGAGCAAGAGGTGTCCTGACATTTTCAGGATAGAGTCAAACAGGCCATGGGGGAAGGTCTAAGTGGGAACTGCAGCTTGATGCTGGAGGAGTGGCCAAACCCTGGGGGGTGGGGCAAATGATCCACTCCAACTGTATCCTACCCTCCAGGCTCTGCCACGGTCTCTGATTGTGAGCTACGAATGCTCCAGGTTGAGCAGGTGAATCTGCCCACTGTCCCCAGAGTCACTCACTCCACCCTGCTTCACGCCGCCTTTCCACCCTCAGCTGCATGGAGCCAACCAACCGAACTTCTATGTTTCGGCAATGTAGTGTAAGACAAGGGGAGGCCTGAGGCGCCGTGCAGGGGACAGAAAGCAGCCGCAGGGCCAACAGATGCTTCCTCCACTGGCCTACAGTCTCTTCTTGATGAGCTTCTCCAGCTTCCGTATGCGGGAGGACTCCTGCTCAGGCGTCGGTGCTGTCAGAGAGATGGAGCCGGGGTTCTCCATCCCCGAGGGAGGGGCGGGGAGCCTCTGGCGGAACAGCTCCAGCATGCTGCTCTGCTCGCTTCTCTTTAGGCCCTATGAAAAAGCAGAAAAGCAAAGCACAATTAAGATGTGCCCAAAGCCTTACCGAGCCTGGAGAGCAGGTGCCTGGGTGGAGCTACTGGGAATCCAGCTTCTCGTCTCAGCCTCTCACACAGGCCCTGACCCAGGCAGGATGCAGCCACCTGGAACCCCAGGCTGAACTGCAGCTCTGTAGGGGGCATGGGGGGAGAGGCGTTAACTTCCAGAGGTGGGAGAATGCACTTCCTCTGTAAATCGCTTCCCCCTCAAGCCTCTTTCAAAGCCTGCAGTCTTCATCTGAAGGGGCTGCCCAGGCGCCCGGGATTAGCTGGAGGGGTTCTGACCTTCATGTCCAGTATCTTCTGGAACGTGTCTGTGCTGCAGTCGGCGAGCAGCTTGATGTAATTGTCAACAAACACGACCGGGGGCTCGTGGGGAGCCATGACCACCTGCGGGAAGAGGGGCACAAGACACAGGAAGGAGGCGAGCATTAATCCAGCACGGTGCAACCCAAGGGGGCTCAGCACCCTGGCAGCACAAGCAGTGCCCAATCCCTTGAGAAATCCCAGCCTGCTGTGTGCCCTGGGCTCTCTGCAAGGTCGGTTTCCAAAGAGAGAGCCCCTTGCAATGCCAGCCCCGCATGTCTAGGTCAGGAATCTTGAGCAGAGTTACCTTCAGGATCATCTCTGCCCGAGTCATGCCCTTCACGACGATCTTGGTGTAGCTGGCAGGTGCTTTCCTCACCACTTGGGACCCGATGGAAGGCAGATCCAAGAGGACCATCTTCAGAGAGTGAGTATCCAGCAGGAGCTGTAACAGTTGACCGCCCCGTTACACACAGTTCTCATAGACAACGGTCCCTCAGCTCCTGGATGTGCAAGTTCAACTCTTTACAACCCGTGACAATTGGGGCACTGACATCACTGACAGCATGGGAAGAATGAATTAACGCCATGGCGACTTAAAGGACCAGATCCCCACCATGGGTGACTATCAGCATAGCTCCATTGACTGCAATGGGGCTACTGGAATTTAGCCCATCTGGGTACCTGGCTCATGTTACCTGGATTTCCCCATTCCCTCAGCACACATGCAGGAACATCATCTGCTGTTTGTAAGCTAAGGAGATATGAAGCTGCAATGCTAACAAGTTCCTACGGTCACTTCAACACCTTGCTTCCTTTGCCTGCCGACCTGCTGTTCTACCACGCGTTCTGCATTTATTCACCCACTTGCTGACTGTCTTCTTCACATAACTAATAAATCTACAGCACAGTAAATGCGCTGACAGCTCCCTGCTCCTGCTGCACTGCATTTACAAACCGTTAGGATAAAGGATCCAGTGCATATTGACTTTCACTAAACCAGCACCTCCAAATGCTTGGCAGCTGGGGAGAGGAAGCCTTGGTAAGTGCTCTACGGCCCCAAACGCTGTAGCTTTCGGTACTGCGCCAGTTCAGATGTAAAACGCAGGAGAGAGACTATCTAGGCAGAAGCCTGAATAATCCAGGCTGCATGGTGCTTCCACCAAAGCAGAGCATGATCTGCTTTTACAGCGCTGGGCAGGAAGAACTGTTAGGCTATCCAGACCCACAGCACGTTTCCTGCAGAGGGGCTCTCCTGGAGCCAGGTGGCCGCCTGCTCTCCCCAGGGGCTGCATAACATTACTAGCACTGTAAAAATCCCTATAACCGCCAGACCGAATGGCATTAACATTTGTGCTACAGAACAAGGACCACGTGGACTTTTCTAATATATTAAGGAACACAGCTCTTGAGCAAAAAATGAGGAGCAGGGCAGTGCACGGAAGTTCAAATCTGGACTGGGTTAACAGCGACAGACTATCAGGACTCCACGATGGCTGTTTCGAGGCTTGCACCAGGTGAACTGATGATATCAGGTCAGTCGCCTGCAGACAGGATTTCTAACACAAACCCTGTGCCAGCGCCTGGATTCTAGCGTAGCTTTTATTAAATAGCAGGTGAGAAAAGCAGTTTCCAAAAGCAGCAGGGCAGTGAAAAGCAATGTGGCTGCACTAATCATTGCACAGAGGGTCAAACTTACAAAGGTATTTTGTCACCAAAGGACGCAGACAGGCAATGAGTGGGCTTTTCAGAAAACCCAAGGTGGGTGTCAGGAACCTAATGCATTCAGGTGCCTTTGCAAATCCCAGGGGCCATTTCACTGCATCTAAATACCCGATCAACCTGGCCAAGAGAACAAGCCTCACTTGAAATGAAACAGATTCGAAGGGGATGGAAGATGAACAAAAACCTGTACTGCCTCGTGCTGCTGTTTGCTTCGGATGCTGCTACCAGAGGGCTGAAAGGTTGCACATTATTTCAGCGCACCAACAACCAAGTCCTTTACTAAAAAACACAAATTCACTGCTGGCAATGGGTTGATCACTTTAGTCTCCTGGTTATTCTGACAAGATCCAGTAACTGCCTTAAGTTTCTGATAAGGCTTATTGTACAACTAGGGCCATTTGCTTTCTATTAGGAAACAGCAGGAGAATTTTAGACAAACGCAGGAGTTTTTTTGTCTCTAAGATCCAGTTTCCTTTCATGGCAGCCTGCTGCTCAGAGACTTATCCTCCCCTTCCTTGGCAACAGGCACCTCCTAGGGCACCAGTCAGAAGTTTACTGTTCTCCTGCTCAGGACGATCCTGCCTTTCCATCAGAGGCAGCCTGCAGCGAGACAGCTGTATCCACAGCAGACAGCTGAAGGCCCATCTCCCCCCAGCCACATCTTCAAACAAAGAGCCGAGCTGTCCAAGTCATGAGACAGGTGAATGGTGAGCGACAGACCTGACAGCTGCCCCCAGAACGTAAAGGTAATGAGAGCCCGCTGCTCTGCCCAGACGTGTGCATCCCCTGACATGAGGGTATCTGTCAAAAGGTCATTCTTTCAATGGAAAAGCATCAATCAGGTCCCGGGGAGTACGACACCACTTCTTCCTTCCTTCCTTCAGGTCATGTCTTGCTGTCTGCTGCTTGATGGGAGACAAGAAAGAAGGCCCCGTGGCTGGGAGCTGGGAGTTCAGAGCTCCAGGCCCAAACTCTTGGCAAAGCTACAAGGAGATCTTTGATGAGACCTCTTCTAAAGCGTAGTGCCTCCTGCCGGATCTGGGATGCCCTGGCACGTCCTAGCAGAAACCCGACTCTGCTTAGCGTGAGATCAGTCACATCTGAGCTCACAGATGTCTGAGGCTGAGCATTTTTCATTATAAGACTGGCACGGAGCTGGGTTAAGAACTCATGCAAAGCAATTTGATCTTGGCTATAGCTTAGCACAAAAATCTCAGCCTTAGAGCAATGTTGATTTTTTACATATTTTTAAAAGGAGAAAACCAACCCAGACACTTATTAGTTTTCAAAGCAGGTGGATTGAACCTAATGCCAAGAATTAAAAAATAAAAGGAAGGATAACTGAGCTGGATTGCCTCTGTCTTGGGTGTCCGAACGGACGCGCTGTAACAGGGCCAAGTTTTGAGAGAGGGTGTCCAGCACTGTCTGAAAACAAGGACATCCAAGAATCACTTCTTTCTGAAAAGCTGAACCTAAAGCATTATTTCTCTCTTGCATTCTTCTTCCCATGCTTGATTTCTTGACTTTCCTCATTACTCCAGACTTTTTCTCTAAGTCTTAATCCCCAGCACGTTTTATTCCTCTTCCAGACTCTCCCCAGTCAGTCCTCCTTGTCCACTCCTGGCTGCGGTAGTCTCCCTCAGGCCACTAGGCCAGATCAAAAAGCTGAGACCCATCCGGAGCAGAGCGCATACAAGCCTGGTGGGCTCAGCTTCGCTGCCAAACGCCTACAGAAATCCCCCAAGACAGTGCTGTAGAAAACCACAAATGGAGCCCTGGGGAACTACATAACTTAGCCCCAAGGCTCTAGGAAGGGTGCCAACCTATTCTGTTCAAAATGCATGCATAATAGGCCCTGCACCGCTCCAAATCCAGCCAAGGTCTCCTACAGCAATCTACACTTCTGCGCAACACTTCCTTCCCTAAACTTTCTACAGACAAACACACACACAAGGTTTCCATAACCCACCTTCTACTAAGCTGTTCAAACAAACCGTGAGCTGGGAAACAAATTAGTAAAGGCAAAAATGTCAGCTGTCTCTTATGCTTCCACCCTTCATTAAGCATTCTCTGGTAATTACACCTCACCACTGCAACGTGTCCATCAGCAACTGATCTCACGCCTCTAGAGTGCCCAGGCTCAAAGGGGTACGTTTTGGCTATAATTTGGAAGTTAAAAGACTGAGCTCTACATCAGCTGAGCGTCATTTGGAGGGTGTGCAGCGCTGTTTGGTAGCACTGAAACTCTACCATGTCTCACGCAGGACACGGGCTCCGTCCCTGACAAGTTTCAAAAGTTACAGCTCCTCCGGCAGCACGTGTGCTCCAGGAGCAGCTCCCTGGAAGATTATGGAGATGCTGGAAAGGCTGTTAGAAGAGCAGCCTCCTTTCTTCGAACACAAGCACAGCTGTCAAGAACTGTACTTGGTACCGCCAACATACCTGTAGCTCTGAAAAGAGGTTAAAAACAAACCTGATTTCCAAAAGCTGGTTCTACTTCCTCTCTTACAAGGTCACACTTTGTTTTCCCAGCTATGTGCCCAACCATGTTACAAAAGAGTCCTCCTTTTTCTACAGGACACCAGTTTAGAAACCTGTAAGAGTTCTGCCATTTAGTAACAGAAGAAACTAAGACAGCAAGTCACTAGTAGATGTTCACATGGTTATAAAGCTCTCAGCACCGTCGCAAAGCAGCAGCCGCATGAAAATGCAACATTCCTAACCAACAAGCTTCACGGCTGGATGGCCATGAACATGCCTGGGGATTAGGAACAATATTAACTGCTAAGAACACTATGGATATTGACTGATTACTGCGCGCTGGGAAGCAGGGGAAATTAATCAGAACTGAGAGGTGAGCTTTGTGAAGGAGGAAATTTCAGTCCCCGAACAGAATTTCTGCCATTAAGACAGCAACGACTACAGCCAAACTTCAATTTCCAGGTTGACAAACCAATATGCACTGGCTCCTCTCTAGACTACTTACTATGCAAATGGATTCTCCTTCCCATTGTGGCTGCTTTTAAGCTGTGCTGGGGTTTTTAATGACTGGAGTTTGCAAAAGCCACAGCAGTCAACTGATATTTATGGTGGAATTGCTGCCTTGCAGAGAGCGCATTCAGCAGCCACCCCTCCTTCAGGAACAGATGTTTATACGAACTGTGGATGAACCTCCCCGTTGCCCAGGACCCTCTGCACCCCTTGCACACTGGGCTGGACTTTGAGGGGAGTGGGGGAAGCGCACGTACGATACTGTCACCCAGCAAGGCCTCTGAGTCAGCAGAGAAGGCACTGGCATGCGTTTGCACCACAGCAAGGAGTGGCGCAGGAAGCAGTGACACAGGTCAGGGCCAGATCTCAGCCAGGAGGATGATTTCAGTTTTCAGGCACTCTTTC